>NC_135866.1:1887500-2187500 GCF_031162955.1 Sander vitreus
TGCACACAAAACACATGTAGTTTATAAAATCTGATGTTTTATTATAAAGTAAACTAGCCAACAATATAACGGCTACAAGTCCAGCTGAGATGATTAGACCATTAAACACACAACTGGTTGGAGCCTTTACACTTTCTAAAATGGGAGTTTTCTGCATCGAGTACTTTTACTTGTAATACTTTAAGTACATTTATAATCTCTTAGTACATTCATGTGGATTTTTTATTTTTTATTTTATTTTATTTAGTATTTTTTTATTTTATTGTCCATGCTATTCATGTGGATTTGCTTTTGTATCATCCTGTTTGTGATGTATGTGAATGTTGTGTGTGATGTCTTTAAGCTACTGGGACCTTGAATCTCCCCTTGGGGATCAATAAGTATCTATCATCTATCTACATTTTCCTGACGATACTTGCATACTTTAAGTAACATTTTCAATGCAGGACTTTTACTTGAGAGAATTTTAACAGTGTGGTATTATTACTTTTAGTAAAGGATCAGATTACTTCTTCCACCGCTGGCGTCAATACAAAAGGAAAGTGTTGCCATCAGTCTTCAAAAGCTCCGATCTGTTTTCAAACAGTAACACACACCAAGTTCTGTTCTCGCTCTAGAGTTTGCGTCACTAACATGTACTTTGCCACCGATGCTATTTCCAGTCCTGCTTGGCAGTGTCCTGAGTGTGTTGTGGTGCCAGAGATCTTTTATTGTCGTCGCTCAGGATCTAAATGGGAATCATGTTTTGAACGCTGACTGGAAACATTCAAATCCGTTGTGATCTTTTGATCGTAATACAAACTGTTTTCTGAGAAGTGAGTGGTCTGTCTCCTCGCTCTCTGCCAGACCCACTCAGATGCTCATTTGCTGATCTCTTTACTCTGTTTTTATGTCACTCAATCACCCCCTCTCCACTCGCTCTCACTCACTCACTCACTCACTCACTCCATCATCCTCTCTGTTTACATTCCTATTCTCACACACATCGGATTTGTCTTTCTCCGTGTGATTATGTTCAAGCAGATGAATGTAGCTCAAATTCTATTTAGTAGTGGAGTAAAAAGTTCAATATTTCTCTCTGAAATGTAGCGGAGTAGAAGTAGAAAGTGCCATGAAAACACTCGAGTAAAGTACTAGTACAGAACATTTGTACTTAAGTACAGTACTGGAGTAAATGTACTTTTACTAGTAATAGTTATATTCCACCACTGCATCTGCTGGCCTTTCAGTGAGCAACTGCTCCTGTTGCTGCTTGTTTTTATTTATTCTCTTTGTGTTTTGCATTTCTTTATAATTCATAATGCTTTTGTAAACATTTTACTAGCTAGTTGAAATCTCATCCTATTGTGACTGCATTCCTGAAAAGGTATGTTGTGTCATTGATTTAGATTTTACAATTTGTTCACTGGACTTCTCTGTTGCTTAGATCACGGGTGTCAAACATATGGCCCTAGGGCCAGAACCATCCAGCCAAAGGGTCCAATCCAGCCCACTGGATGACTTTGCAACAGGTTCAAAAAATTGCTGAGAAGTCATTAATTCCAATTTTTCAGTGCAATGCACTGCTTTTCCTATTTGTCAACTGGGGGTGGCACTATCCTAATTGGAGTAGCAGGCCCTATGCTAGCCACACTATTATAGATCCAACGTGCTTAGTGCAGGCAACGTCACACAACACTACCTAGCAACAGGCTGCTGTTCATGCAGGTGCTGCTTTGTCAAAAAGGAGAAAAGTGGAACCAGAGTGCTGGGTTTTCTAAGAAACATGGACCAGTTCCTATTTCTCCACAGACGTAAATGGGAAGCCAGTGTGCTTGGTGTGCTCACAGCAGCTTTCAGTGCTCCAGGAACATAATATACCACAACACCACTATCAGACTCAATGGTTTGGTTTGACTGTATGTGGCCCGTGAACTAAAGTGAGTTTGACACCCCATCCTTTGACAGACTTTAAGCTGGTTTATACTCAAAAAGAAGTTCTGTTCCGACATTCTTAAAACCCCCAAAGGGGTGTTAAACACCAGTGGTGTAAAAAATTCGATTTTTGGAGGTTTCCAACGTGGGTGCCAAGAAGAAGAAGAAGACTTTCTTTATTACTTTATTAATCCTGCAAGGGGCTATTACATTTGTACACTCTGTTATAGTTCCACACAACACATACAGGCCTGAAATACACACACTTGCACTAAATGGAGATATGTCAGAGTGAAGGGGCTGCCCATGGCTGCCTCCAAGCAGTTGGGGGTTTGGTGCCCTGCTCAAGGGCAGTACTGGCACCTCTCCAGCTACCAGAACACACTCTGTACTTGGTCCATACAGAGACTTGAACCGGCCACCCTCTGGTTCCCAAGCCATGTTCCAAAGGACTGAGCCATTGCCACCCCTGAAATTGAGCGTCAAACACTTCTTTTCCTGCATTCTGGTGAATTTGTATGCCACATCGTATGGTGCTAATGTCTTTATTTAAGTAAAGGAAATGATTATTCTCCTTCTCTTGTTCAAAACGTTCTTCATTTTCAAAACATCCCACGTGTTTCTGGATGCTTTTTATTAGGATTCATGTACATCTCAACAACAAACCTGTTAGAGAATGAGACCGTGTTAAAGCCAGAAGCTCCAAACTTTAAATCTACATAAAAGACACACACAAAATCACAAATGTATTTTTCACGCTCCTGTTGTGTTCTTGTTTTCTGTACATGTTTAGAGCCCGTGAAGGGTTATTTTTACCTCTTTTGGGAAACGGGTTGTCTTTCATATTTTTTTGAGCTGGGGGACAAATCTGCCTTTTCTAAATATTGGAGGGGACATACTGTATCCCCTGCATCCCTCCGCAGTCTACGCCTATAATTTCATTTTTAGTATTTTTTGTAAATGTGATCTTTCTACATGATGATTCAAATTCTAATCTAAATATTATATTTACTTTGTCAAATATAGCTTATTATAAAGCTATATTTGAGGACACCTAGTCAGTTTACTGTCCTCCTGAACCAGATTGGCTCCTCCAAGGTTACGAACCTGCAGCTTTTAATACAAAATCAAACATGTTATGTAATAATGCTTATTTTTGTGAAATGCTTTGCATCTTCAATACACTGTGTAAAGGCAAAACAGTACCTAACACATGGAATAAAACTTGATACATGCAAAAATAGTTCTTTGTCATATAATAAGTGATATTTCTTCCTTTGCAGTCAGCTATTGCCTCTCTTCATGTCCAGCTTCTTCTTCTTCTACATCATATCGTCCTGTGGTGTGTCTCTAAAGATGCTTAAATCAATATGGCAGAAAAGCGTATTGATTCTTTAGGCTATTTGAGTAAAAAATGCAAGGACAATATCCATTGCAGGTCATTCAAAACATAATAAATGATTCATCCTTTTACAAGACGCTTTATATCTATTTTGGAATAGACCACTTTTCAGTGTCTCTTAAGTTACTGTGTGTGTGTGTGTGTGTGTGTGTGTGTGTGTGTGTGTGTGTGTGTGTGTGTGTGTGTGTGTTGATTGTCTTGTTGTGTATTATTATTTCTATTCATGCTTTGTTTTAATGTGTATGCTGTTTTTTTATGTGGAGCACTTTGGGTTTACTTGTAATGAAAGGTGCTATATAAATAATAATAATAATAATAAATAAAATGAAAATAAAAAAATTGACATTGACATTACAGTTAAAAATCGTTACAATGATAGTTACAAATCAGATCAATTTAGGGATTCATTGGTAAAACGAAACAAAGAAAATTGTGTAAATACATGTTTTAACATTTAAAAAAAAAAGAAAGGATCCAGCATGCACCTCCAAACCTTAATAATTATGTTGGCCTATTATCTGCATTTACAGCGTCATAACAACCAGAACTGATGTATAATCAGACTGATGATCACATGTAGATCATCACCGAATATGTCTCTCTTGAATCCCTTGCTCCTCGTTTTGACAAAGCTCAGATGTGAGCGCGCGCCTGCTTGGTGGACACTGCCCTCACCGTGTACCACACTCACACGCCAGCGGCAGTTTTCTCTCTGGCATGCGTCGGGCGCGTACAGAGGGCGCACCGCACCGCCCGGTGTCAGTTTGCTCCAGACCCTTGGAGCGCTCGGTCGGTCGCTCGCTCGCTCGCTCGCTGCTGGTTGCGCGCAGTGGCGTCTAGCAGCAGGAATTTGGGGAGTGGAAATTCCGCTGTTACTTTCGCAGCTCGCCTCGTATTCCTGACATTTCTGCTGACGGTCAGTCATTCGCTGCGAACACAGAGAGAGAGAGAGAGAGAGAGAGAGCGAGAGAGAGAGAGAGAGAGAGAGAGAGAGAGAGAGAGAGAGAGAGGCGGAGAGAGAGAGAGAGAGAGAGAGAGGCGGAGAGAAGGCTGAACTGTAAGAACTGAAAGATCTGTAGAGCAGCGCTCCGATGTTCCTCTCGGTTGGTTTTCAGTGAATATCCGTTAACTACTGCTCCCTCTTCTTTCTCTCTCTCTTTTTTTAAATTTCCACTTCGACCCTGTTTGGCATCACAAGTGAGAGGTTTGATAAAGAACCGAGGGCGCTCAGCTTCCACTTCTGGCGAACGGATTTTCCCCCTTTTTGATTTCTTCGTTTTGTTTTCTGCTTTTGGATTATTATTATTTTTTTCTCCAGGAGATGGCAAGTTGTTCCCTGACATACGCACGGGTCTGGTGCTGAAGCTCGCGGGATGCTGGGGTCCCTACAACAGCCACATCTCTCACTTTGAGACAAGCTTCGCTTATATTTTTCTCTCTTTTGGACGTAAACCCCCCCGGGACCTTTTCGTTTGTCTTGATTTTCTTGAACAGAATGTCGGTGTTGTACAATCTAAGGATGCCTTGTGGATTGCTATTGTTCCTTTTCAGCCAGGTCCTCTTGGTTGCTTCGTTGACTCAGACTGGTAGGTGTTGACTGCTTGTATGAATACATGTGGCTTGACAACAGGCAGCCTGCTGAACATTGATCCATTTTGCATCATTTTGCACCATTGTTGCCTCTCACCTGTTATGCCTCGGCTTTCCCTGTGAGGGAACGTCTGCTGGGGGTTCAAGTTAGACAATGTAGCTAAATACTGCGTGTACTAAAATGACACTAATAGATTCAAATAATTAAGGGTATCTCTACAAAATGACAATTTATTATCACAGACACACAGGAAGGACATCCTAAGATGTCCTCGTTATAATGCAAATATTACACATTTTTCATTGAGTTGTGTTCGCGCTTCAGCCAATCAAAGACGCATTTTGGAGCTTTTGCGCGCGGTGCCACTGAAGCTCGATATAGGCTACAAGCAATTTCATAAATCATTAATTGGGAAAATTAAATGTAATCACGCTGCCTGTTTGCAGAGAAAGCAGCAGCAGCAGCAGCAGCAGCCAGCCAGCCCACCTCACCTTCATGGGCGGAATAATCACACCTTATGGTCGCACGGATGCAAAGCGACCCACCTCACCTCATACCACACCTTTTCTAAAACAGTGTAATCAGAGAGTTTATCACCTTATTGAGGCTGGTAGAATTCCCCAGCATGGGAAGTTATAGTCACAATGTGTGGCGTGGAAATAAAACAGAAAGTGCTTTTCTGTCAGCATATTCTTTACTCTATGCTGGATATTTGGATGTATGGTGATCCCCAGCTGGAGGTCTTCCTCACTCCCATCCCTGCTGCTGCTGCTGCACTTTAATCCTTTACTCTAAACTGTGCTTTCATTAGTCAACATGTGAGTGCAGTTAGGTGCCTAGAAAGTCCATTTCTCTGCACTAACTGGAAAACTTTCTGCCTCCTCTTGCGGCACAGATAAATGCGGGGGGAATATAGAGATCCACACGGCGGACTACCTGACCTCCCCGGGCTACCCCGGCGCCTACTCGCCCTCCCAGCAGTGTGTGTGGGTGATAACAGCCCCCGAGCCCGGGCAGAAGATCCTCATCAACTTCAATCCGCATTTTGATCTGGAGGACCGAGACTGCAAGTAAGAGTTCACTCCTCTCTCTCTCTCTCTCTCTCTCTCTCTCTCTCTCACACCCTCACACCCTCCTTTGCTCTCTCCTCCATCCTGCCTGGATACAGTGTGAAACTGTGCCACCTATTGGTCAAGCAGTTGTAGGCTCCATCTGCTGCTGGAGGTACAAGGATGAGAGATATGGAATTGAGGCTGCAGGAAATGACTTGAGAGGAAATGGGGTTTGATGGGTTTTTGTAATTCATCCTTGATACGGAGGGGGTTTGTCTAATGGCTTTTGTGTCTGCTTGGGTTTTTTTGGCAGGAATTTAGAGGAGAGTAAACCCAGCCAAACTCTGCGATGCACCAGCTTTTTATTGATGAAGTTCAGTTTGCTCATTGCAGGAGTAGAGAACGTGTGTTTGCTTTTCATTTACCATTTCATTTGGTGGCAGAGTTTAACTGTTTGTTTTTGGACGAGGAAAAGAATGTGTGCGGCTCGTTTGTTTGCAGGAGTAGAACCTCAATGATCTAATGTCATTTGACAAATTGTTGGAAGTGCCGCTGACAGCTTTGTCTAAGTTTGACCAGTTATGTTTTCTCCCCTTGTGCTCGTTCATCCACGGTTATACTTACAATTGCAGTCGAAATAAGTCAATTAATTTACTTGTCAATCGACAATTAACAACCAAATTAGTTTTTGTTGTTGTTGTTTAAATCAGTCTGAAAATAGACATTAACATGAATCCAACATATTATTAGCAAAGAAAAATTGGCTTATTTGTAAAAAACAAAACAAAAAAAATTTACACAACATTGATGATACGCTTACTAAGTAATGTAGCCATCATAGTAGCTATCCACAGATACAGTTAAGCTTAAGGACACAGCGCCTTCTACATGTAGGTTTAACATTAAAACATACATATAAATATTGATCCATCCATTTTCATCCATCTGGCCCAGTTTAACATGCAACTACATTTATATATATATATATATATATATATATATATATATATATATATATATATATATATATGTATATCTGTTCCCACACTTTATAGATTTCTAGATATTGATTGATTGAGAAAATGCTCGTCAAAAGAATCAGAATAATAAAAGTAAACGTTAATACCGCCCTGTTTCCCTTCACCATCACTTATATATCATATATGGCTCTGCACTGGGAAATGGGCAGCTTCAGCTGAAAATGTTCTTACACAACATGCACACACTCAAAGGTGCATCACAAATCATGTCTGCACACGTCCGATGCTGCTTTCCTGAGCATTACTCTACTAAACCTGTAAACAAGCTCCCATGCAGACACAAACACACCCGTTATGCCCCCTCTCTCCGACCCAGAGACACACACTGGATTGTGTGCATCGACACAGCAGTCCATGTGTTGCTCTCTTCCATAAATAAGCCTGTTTTTATGTCGGCTCCTCTGTCTTTTTTTTTTTAAAAGCTCCATAAACGGCTCCTGTGTAAATCACAGCCGGCTGTCCAGCACCGTCTCACAGATGGGCTCCTCCAATACTATTGGATCATGTTTCCCCACCGAGGGACTAATAAACCAAGAGGACATTAGAAGCACTCTGGACAGATAGTGGATATTGTGTGTCTTTCAGTGGATTACACATCTTCCTCAGTAAGCAAATGTTCAGGAAAGCTTTCTTCAGGAAAAAAAACTCCTTCTGCAATGACCTGATTTTGTGTGGTAACCCAGAGGTGCAGTATAAGTATGTAATAATGCTGTTTAAGTACTTAATGAAATGTAATAAATCTTGGTAATAAAAGTTTAGTCCGTGGTTGGCCCCTGTAGTACACCACCAACACAGTATTATTGTCTGCTTAAATTACTTTTCCATAGGTCAATGTGCTGAAATAAGGCAGTTGTAAAGTAAAATATTATGGTTTAATCAGGATTTAACATGTTCTCTAACATTTACGTACGTCAAATGTTCTTATCCAATGAGAGAGCAGATAGGCTTCTTGCATGTGATAAAGATGCAGAGGAGGGTTTTCAGGTCATAAGACGTCCAAGTTGTTCATTTTGTGTCTAAAGAGTCTCTTGTAGGCTCTTTTCTATACGATGAGACTGAGGCTGCACACGCCTGATACCACTTCTTGGTAAGCGTCAGCGATGGAAGAAGTATTCACATCCTTTATCAAGTACAAATACTAATACCACACTGTAAAAATACTCCGTTACAAGTAAAAGTCCTGCATTGAAAATGTTACTTGAGTAAAAGTATGCAAGTATCATCAGGAACATGTGCTTAAAGTATTAAAGTAAAAAAAAAATCCTCCCATTGTAGAAAGTGTAAAGGCTCCAACCAGTTGTGTGTTTAATGGTCTTAACTAAACTTAACTAAAGCTGTAACAGATGAATGTAGTGGAGTAAAAAGTATAATATTTCTCTCTGAAATGTAGCGGAGTAGAAGTAGAAAGTGGCATGAAAAGAAAAGTACAAGTACCTCAACATTTGTACTTAAGTACAGTACTGGAGTAAATGTACTTAGTTACATTCCACCACTGAAAAGCATGCAGTCAAGAGAGACATTTCCACATTAAGATTGACATGCATTTATTGCAACAGGATTCAAACCTGTGACCGTTCAACACCCCGGCCGCCCTGCAGCCACCTTAATGTGTCTTTTGGCTGTTTTCTTAGGGGCCTCCATTTTGCTCGATTGGTTTCATGGTTTCATTATTTGTTGTGTGAGTTTATGTTGGATGATGATGGGGTGTAGCTCATAGCTCTCCCACTTGGCAGGAGCAGTGTTGTTTTTGGGAACGAGTCAAATGTTCGAAATATGCCCATTGAGGGGGGCCTTAAGCCTTTGGCGAGACCGCAATCCCACTTAAAAATTTTCTGAGATGATATTTAAGAGTTTTATTTCAGAATCTGATTCCACCGGGCTCAACGTTCAGCTCCAATATATGATTCTGCCGTCAGGGAGGCCATGATTGGAAACAGCAACAGAATCTAATATTTTGCCATGAATCTGAAGTCTTAAAGGTTGTGCATTAACCTCTGCTAGAAGACTGGCTTTCAGTCCGGAGAGACAGCTGCTCTGCTGAAGTGTCCATAAGCAAGATCCTGAATGCCTATCAGTTCCAGATCAGACCTTTGACCCCCAGTCTCTCTGCAGAGACGAGTGATAGAACTAGGATGTTTTTTCTTTTTCTTCTCAGGAACTAAATGGGGAATGGATGACTTGTCCATTAAGCAATTAGTCAATCAACAGAAAATGAATCTGCAACAATTTTGACAATCACTTAATGGTTGAAGTCCATTTTTAAGCTAAAATGTCAAATATTCTCTGCTTTCAGCCTCTGAAATGTGAGGATCTTCTGCATTTCTCTGTTTTATATAATTGCAAACCGAACATATTTGGGTTTTGGACTATTGGTCGGACAAAACAAGACATTTAAAGATTTGAGGTATGTAAAATGTTGATGTATATAAAACAATGAATCTAATAATTAAGAAAGTATTACGGCATACAGTCGATAATGAAAATAATTCTTAGTTGCAGCTCTTATGTACTGTACAGAGTGAGGCTCAGTAAGTTTAAAGAGCTCATATTATGCTCATTTTCAGGTTCATAATTGTATTTAGAGGTTGTACCAGAATAGGTTTATGTGGTTTCATTTTCAAAAAACACCATATTTTTGTTGTCGGTCAATGTTTTTACACTGTTTCTATATATATCTCTTATGTTCTTATATGTATTTTATGTCATTTGAGCCTGTCCTGTCAAAGAGAAATTTTTGTCACTCGTGACAGACAATAACATTTTCTTATCTTATCTTATTGATGATCATAATTTGTGTCATACAACAGATAAACTAATCCACTAATTGTTCCAGCTTTAGATAAAACACAATTGTAAAGATCTGTGTGTATTTAGTTTTGTGCTTATCCAGTGACCCTCTTAGTAAGTGGGCTTGTTGGGGTTCAGTGTCTTCAGGGAAATCAAGCCAGTGGCCTTTAGGTTACAGAACAGTTTCAAAAACGCTCTGCTATCCCACAGTTTAATTCAAATATACCCTCCTGATTGTAATATATCATTGGAATGACACTTCCCCCCCTACTCCCTCATCAGACTGCCGTTCGCTGCTTGCCCATTTCTCCCAGTCCCATAATTAAATTACTGGACCAAAATGGAACCAACACGTTCCAGTGCTGTGAAACATGTCTGCAGTTAACCAGCCAGACAAAGGAGCCCTAGCACAGGCATCCAAAAGCAAACGCAGGCTACATTTCCGACATCTGCGTGACAAAATATCTTCCCCGTGCACCC
This sequence comes from Sander vitreus, assembly GCF_031162955.1. NCBI lineage: Eukaryota > Metazoa > Chordata > Actinopteri > Perciformes > Percidae > Sander > Sander vitreus. The sequence goes on from NC_135866.1 coordinate 1,897,767, forward strand.
TCATGACCCAATGGTTTGTAATTATGATCCCTAATTACAGCGTTTTTATAAATACACATTTGTCAGCCGGGAAATGTTTTCTGCTAGTGTGATTCATGAAAGAGGAAACTTTGGGGGGAGTTTAGTACTAAAATGAGATGATCTCCCAATTTGAAAACAATGACACCATGTCACAATAACAACATGTGTAAGATAGAATGAAGCTTTATGTTGTCAGAGAAATAACACAATTGTACTGGATCATACACTTGCTGAAATTCCAAAGAAAATATATTGTAGCACATCACTCAAGATGAACATGGAGGTTGAATGGATTAATTCATGGTTCAGAAGGCCTTCAGAAGCTTCTGTAAAACAGACAGTCTGGGTGATAATTCCAACGACAACCTTTTTCTTCCTTAAACTCTCGAGTGACACAATCTGCGCTCAGGGAACAGACGTTGGTTTTCCACAAGAACCGGTAACACTTTTGTTCAGACACACTCAGATGCATCGGCTCTGCCTCCGTAGCCAATCTGGAGCGCCACCAGAACAAGTCTTGTCTCATGTCCACGTCTGAAATAGCGTGGCCGACAAAGTGAATCCCTGCGGAGCGCGGTAAAATAGAGCAGAGGCATGGGTAAGGAACATGCGTCGGTGGCAGGATAATTTGGGACATCTTTTTAGGAGTTGGCTGAACTGTTTCCTCCTACATGAGGCTGTACTGGCACAGTCCCCACCTCACATATACAGTACACTCACTCACTCACACACACACACGCACACACACACACACACACACACACACACAGAGCAACCTAACTTTCTGTACTAGTATGCTTCATTTGCACTCTGTGGTGCACACACAGCTACGGTCTGCGTGCTCTGCAAATTCTCTTATACACATTATTGTACAGTTTTGTGCCCACAGGGACACAATGAGACTAACACTGACATGCAGAAGGGACCGTCACTGTAAAGGGAAAATCCTCTGTACGTAGCAGCTTTTGATGTTGCATCTTGGATTTACGGGTTCATACTGGCCACGAGGGGTTCCTGAATGTTTTCATGGGTATGAAAAGGATGTGAATCATATGCTATGGCCTTCACAGTCACCAGATCTCAAGCCAACTGAACATCTATGATATATAAGTGGGGTACAGCAAAGACATTATAACACTTCACCACAGGGTATCTGCAACGTCTTGACCATCCCGTGATGATAAATATCAGTGAGAGTATCTGAGGGGGGATTTTGTTTTTTTTCCCAAAAACGCATTTTATATTTGCTGCATGCTGACCCTCAAAGAAATAGACGGGGATGCTATAAATTACATTGTGATGGCAGGACCAGTTGTTTATTATTATATGTCCTGTTTAGACAATCGCAGTCCACGATTAATAAAAGAATGGGCCCTGAAGCAGAGTCACAGTCACATAGCCTGGAGTTGTCACACACACACATGGAAGGCATTTGCGTGGGTCTATGTGAATATGTGTGGGGGCTGGGGGGGCTGTGTTGTTTACAAAGTCAGTCTTGGATTTTGTTTTTGGCAGTGGTGGCCTGAAGGTTAGAGAAGCGAGTTTGTGACCGGAAAGTGAAAGAGCAGCGCTTGTCCCTCCCTCATTACCACCACTGAGGTGCCCTTGAGCAAGGCCCTTAACCCCAACGGCTCCAGTGGAGCTGCTCAGTGGTCAGCAGATAAGACTGTGGTAGTACTGGGCAGCTTCCAGGTATGAATGTGGAACTGTGTGAATGTGATCAGGGTGTTCCTGCAAAAGAGGCTTCCTCTCAGTGAACCTTCCCTGAATAAATAAATAATCTTCATGTTTTTAAAGTCGATCTTACTTGTCTGATCCTGATGACTTTAGACTAAGTTTTTGAAATATACAGTATTTCAGTCAATCGATTGTTGGACCATGGATGGAAGGCTTTTGGGGTGAATGGATTTATGGATTGATGGATCAAATTGCCGGACAATGGAGGAATGAATTTCTGGATCATGGATGATGGGTGGATGATGGATGGAGCTGTGCTAGGGCAGATGAATGAATCAACAGATGGCCGGATGAATGATGAATGCATTGTTGGATGATAATGGCAGGGTGGCAGAATAGAATGGGCGGGTGGATGATTGGATGAATAAATCGATTTGTGGATGATGGGTAGAATGATGGCCGAACGGAGCGCTGACTCAAAGAGATAAATGTGTGAATGGATGTATAGTTGAATGATAGATATGGCTGGGTACTGAGTTTAATACTTTCTAGGCACCGACCGAATTGCCTCCAAAGTACTGAGTATCGAAAAATGCCTCGTCATTCAATACCCAATTTAAATCCCTAAGGAGTAAATCTCATCAGCGTCAGTGAGCCAATCAGCACGCAGCATGCTTCCACCAAGATCTAAAAATGTGTGTGATTGGCTGTCTATACACAGAGACGGCTCACGTAGTTTTTTAAATTATGGTATGAAAAAATCGTTTGGGAACTGGTATCGAAGTCACGGTATTGGTATCGAAACATTTTGAAATATACCCAGTCCTAATGATAGATGGAAGAATTGCAGGACAGATGTGTGAATCATCAGATGGCTGCATGGAGGATTATGGGATGGAAGGGTGGACTGGATATACAGTTGGGCAAACTTTAGTTCCCAGTACATTGTTGATGACCTCTTTTTTTTTTAAAAGTGCAAAACAAGCGACTCTGCTGTCAGTTGTTTAGTCTTGTGTTTGTGAACAAATATTCTGATGAATCTCAGCCTTTGTGTGGCTTTAGACCGAGGCATTATTTCATCAGCGGTCCTTTGCTCAGCATGCAGTCTGACTTTGCCAATTTCAAAGAAAATAAAAGCGTCCCTTCCAGATGGTTGTATTTTTCAGTTCCACAGCCGCCACACAACACAGGAAGACTGAATGTGACGCTGTCACAGATCGGTTAGCCTGTGGCTCGCTCCCAACTTAAGGCATGAGCCAGCAAAACTAATTTGGTTGTTTGTTCTGTGTTTTTGCAGCGACGTGTTTCTTCTATTTGTTACTTTAAAGTACAAAACAGCCGGAGAATTAGGTCGATGACAGATTGTTTTTTTCTTGTTCGTAGTCGGAATGAGCAATTGTCCTGTCTTATGTAATATAATTTTGGATTCTGTATTAAATAAACACATTTGTAGTTTCTCATGTGCATTTGTTAAAACAAAATTCACAAAACCTCAATAATTAACCAATTTTAGGTTGTGTGAGACTGTTCAATAAGTAGAAAGCAAGTGTTATTATGGCCTTTTCTACAAGAACAGAGAACAGATCTACAGATCACATACTGTACTTCTCCCTTTTCTCATGCTATCTTTGCTTTCCAAAATGACTGCATCCCCCACGTTGCAATGGGGTCTCACGGTACAGATCCATTTGACCATGCCACTCCACTCTATTCCTCTGGGTGACGTCAAGCAACTTCAACGTGCACGCAAAGCATTCCGGGAAGGCGGCGCTGCATTTGAAAAAATTCTGTGCGTCCAAAAACTGGCCGATGCCCATCTTTATGCAAATTAATCTGTTGAACGCGACGCGACTATGCAGTAGAAGTAGACGACACGTTTCTGTGAACTATTTTCGTAAAATACGAGATCGTATTCTCAACGCGCCGCCATGACACTCTGTTGAAATTCTCGAGCAGCCAGACCCATGTCATGCGTTCGTCCAATCAGCTGCCGGTCAGGGGCGTGGAGCATCTACCATGGATGTATGACGTTGCGACACCACGCTTCAGTCGTGTCGGACAAATGGATCTGTACCGTCAGGCTGGGAGTCCCTCCTCCTGAGTACTCAAACAGAGGACATGAGTTTAATCAATGAAGATGAAGATGAAAGAGAGAGCAGACGAGTGCAGACAGACTCGGAGATGGAGGGCTTCAGGCTGGTTGGCATGGTCAGGCTCATCCTGACCTCGGTGACAGACCTCTGGCTGTCTCTCTCCCTCCTCCACCCTCCTTCAACCTCCTCCACCCTCCGGCTGTTCTCTCGCTTTCTTCTTCCCGTCACCACCGGCACCATCACTCTCTCTCTCTCTCTCTCTCTCTCTCTCTCTCTCTCTCTCTCTCTCTCTCTCTCTGAACTCCATGTTGCTCTTGTCATGTTTTCATCCCAGTATTTCCTCTGCTCGCTGTCTCCCTCTCCTCCATTTGGATAAATGATGTTGAACTGTTCACTGCATACAACCTGAACTTTGATAGAAAACTCCACACAGAATGATGACTGAGCAAATTGTAGCTACAGATGCCATTTCAGTGGTTTGTCTCTGAATCACATTAACAGCAAAGACTGTTTGCGACGTTACCAGTGTAAGAATCAACTTGGAGTGGCCGGGTTGGCTCAGTGGGTAGAGCAGGCGCACATATATTTAGAGGTTTATGCCTCGACGCAGAGGTCCAGGGTTTGAGTCCGACCTGTGACGATTTCCTGCATGTCTCCCCCCCCCCACCCTCTCTCCCCTTTCTCATTGTCCTGTCCATTAAAGGCGGAAAAGCCCAAAAAAGAAGAATCAACTTGGAAAAAAAAGTAGCTGAAGATACTTAGTGAAGTTACTCAGTAAGTGAAGCTTAGCATTCATGTGAAGTCATACCTCTGGTAGGGCTGCACGATATGAGAAAAATATGCGATAACGTCGAATATCGAGAGAACAGATATTATTTGTGATAAATAAACAGATATTAAATTGTAGTCAGTTCTGCCCTTCTGCTGCTCTCAGTTTTCTGCTAAAATACAACAAATTGCTTGTCGAATTCCAAAAAAAACAAAAGGAAATCATTTCCATCCTAATTCTGTAAAAGCACCATTAAACAGTTACACTTTAAAGTGCAATTTTCTACTGATATTCTCTTTCAACTAACTCAAAAAATCTCTGAGAGTCTATTGCGACATGTCGCAGCGTTTCACGGTGTGTTTATTGCGCAACTTGATATCGCGATAATGATACGAACTATTGTGCAGCCCTAGTCTCTGGCGACTTCTGCTGAATGGAAGTCCAATAACAACTCTACTTTTAACTCTGTTTTGGTCTCTGTCAACTTCTGATAAAAACTAACTGGGTCTCCAGCTACTAAATGCTCCACTGTGTTCACCAGATGACCTCTTTTGTAGCGTACAGTGAGTTTATTTGAACTTTAAATGAAACTAGCTGCTTGCTTCATCAGAATGTTGATTAGAGCCTGAACCAAACATGTGAGATTGAACTGGAAGTGTTGAACTTCCCTGACCTAAAATTGAGCCATTCCTCCAGCTGTTTAAACTGTGATTACATGCATCACGTATTAGCGTATGAGACAGCAGTCAACAGCCAAGCTCCAATAGTCCAAGTAAACTGACAGCCTTGTGTTTCTCCTTTTCATTGATTTGATAATGTTGCACAGTTGATCTGTCAATAAATACCAAATTCCTGGTTTCCACCATTTAATAGATCAGCGTAAAAACAGAGTTCCAACGTTGGCTGACTTTCACCAGCCGACTCTCATCTCTCAGCTGCAAATATTTGTCTAATGGAAGAAAGGCTGAACTTTGAATCCTGCTATTGTTTCTCCTATGCAACTGTCCATAGTTTGGATTAGCTTTTATAAACAATTATAGACAAAAACTCTGCGTCGCATATGAACCGGCTCACACATATGGAACACACATGTACACATAAGGCACAAAGGCAGGATAAATAACACTGGAATATGCTATATACACACCCACCCACCCACCCACACACACACACACACACACACACACACACACACACACACACACACACACACACACACACACACACACAAGTAACAACTTGCTGTAAATGTAATCAGACCTATCGTGGATGCCCTGCTCATCAGTGAGTCGCACATAAACACACTCACAGTTTCACACACAAATGAAAACACATGTCAGATTAGATCCCTAACGAGCAGATTAACGAGGAGAGAGTTTGGCAGGAGGGGAGAAACAGGGAAACCCAGCTAGCAACGTCACACGCACACACACACACACACACACACACACACACACACACACACACACACACAGCTGCGATTTACAGTATGCACTCGCTGATACACTCCAGATGTCCCAAAAGCAACAGACACGCCCTTATGCACGATAGGGGGGCATCTATCTGAGTAAACAGTTGGATTTAATAGTGACGATAAAGCTTGTTTCGAACTAATTCGGCTGTTATCTTGTTTGTAGTTCAACATATTGATATCCACTGTGAGCATTGGAGGTAGCATGAAAATGAGAGAGGCGTAAACGGATGGAATGCTGGATTGGTTGGTTGAATACGTTTGGAGGATTTGATCAGGCTTCACCTGTACTGCAAGTCTTTTTTACATGCATCCTTCAGAAACATGGATTTAATTCCACTGTTTCTATAGTCCTAGACTGCGTTTTGTTAGTAGTTTCACTTCCCCTCGTTCACTTCCCCCTCATTCACTTCCCCTCAGCCCTTGATATTTTGTAACAACAGACGTCGCACAGAGGCCACTTGAAGAGCAGTGTGATAGTGGGCGAGGCAGCTGTGGGGGATTGAAAATGGAACGCATTGTTTACTTTCAGCCCAAACTATACTAATAGACCACCAGTTGTAGGCTTAGCGCTACTGCTACAAGTGGGTTTTATTTTCCATTAATAGTGACATTCTATCCGCGTTTTTATGTTCATTCTATGTTTGTTTTTTTATGTCAGGCACCTTCAATGATGTTATTTTACAACGTTTGTGAAGCACTTGGTTGTAACATTCAGACTGTTTTCTGGAGCTACAGCAGCTTTCACACCTCAGCAGAGCTCTCAGGGAAAACCAGAAGAACCTGTCCAATTGGCTGTGAAAGTGGGAGAAATGGCCTAACATATATATATATATATATATATATATATATATATATATATATATATATATATATTTATATATTAGGGCTGTCAATCGATTACAAAATGTAATCTAATTAATGACATACTCTGTGATTAATTAATCGAAATTAATCGCATACATAATTAATGGTACCTGAACCGATACTTTTTAAGAAAGTAAAAAAAGAAAAAAAAGAAAAAAAAGGGTACTAAACAACAGTTGGTGACATCAAAGAACAGCTTGTTTATTGCTAAGGCCATATGGTCAAAATTAAATGATTTAATAATAATGTATAACAATAACAAGAACTTATTTCACTAGTAAATTGCTGTTGAACTACAAATACAACAACCAGATAGGAAAAGGACATTTACAATAACTTCAAATGCACCACGAGTCTGTAGTTTACCAGTTTCATTGAATGCACCGTCTGTGTTGTTTCTCCGACGGCAGCTGCAGATTGTTACATCCCGGTGTTGAATCCTCTACAGTAAAACACAGTCACACTTTACACCGTTTAGTGTTAGCTGTCAGCATTTTAACCGTGTTTAATCCAGCTACTAGCTAGCGGTAGGCTAACGTTAACTGCTGTTGAGTATAGTGTTAACTAGCTAGCGGTAGGCTAACGTTAGCTGCTGTTGAGTATAGTGTTAACTAGCTAGCGGTAGGCTAACGTTAGCTGCTGTTGAGTATAGTGTTAACTAGCTAGCGGTAGGCTAACGTTAGCTGCTGTTGAGTATAGTGTTAACTAGCTAGCGGTAGGCTAACGTTAGCTGCTGTTGAGTATAGTGTTAACTAGCTAGCGGTAGGCTAACGTTAGCTGCTGTTGAGTATAGTGTTAACTAGCTAGCGGTAGGCTAACGTTAGCTGCTGTCGAGTATAGTGTTAACTAGCTAGCGGTAGGCTAACGTTAGCTGCTGTCGAGTATAGTGTTAACTAGCTAGCGGTAGGCTAACGTTAGCTGCTGTTGAGTATAGTGTTAACTAGCATCACATGCAGCGGTGTTTGTGTTTCCTGTAACGTCTGTTTCAGAGCAGCAGAGAGAAGAGCAGACATATCAGTGGCACCAGATTTTCGACAGCCCTAATAATAATATTATTTGCATATTACATACATTTGCATATATATATATATATATATATATATATATCAATGAAACTGGTAAACTACAGCCTCGTGGTGCATTTGAAGTTATTGTAAATGTCTGGTTGTTGGTTCCTATCTGGTTGTTGTTTTTGTCGTTCAACAGCAGTTTACTAGTGAAATAAGTTATTGTTATTGTTATACATTATTATTAAATTATTTAATTTTGACCATATGGCCTTAGCAATAAACAAGCCGTTCTTTAATGTCACCAACTGTTGTTTAGTACCCTTTTTTTTCTTTTCTTTTTTTACTTTCTTAAAAAGTATCGGTTCAGGCACCGTTAATTATGTATGCAATTAATTTCGATATATATATATATATCGAAATTGACGTATGATAGGAATTGAACATGTCTTTGGCTTAGTTACAGTTTTTAATATAGATAGATAGATAGATAGATAGATAGATAGATAGATAGATAGATAGATTTACAGACAAGCCTTGACCTACTTCTTACTCTGTGAAGTATGTAAAAAAAAACTGACCTATATGTTTTTTCCCCAGAGTCCCAAAAGTCACAAGACACCATTACAAACTCTTGTAATCAAATATAAATGACAGGTGACTTCACATTCATCTGATTTGCAAATCTGCCTTCTTGGGAACTTAAGAGGCCCGTGAAAATTCAGTGTCACACTTGGGACTTGTCACCGGCGGGATACGAGGGTCAGAGGTCGGTCAGCGGTGCAAACTGTGTTTTGACCTTCTCCGGGGAGGATGAGTGGCCTGGGAGGCTTTGTCCTTTTAGATGCACGACAGGAAACTTGCCCCCGTTGGAGCCAAAAATGTCTTTTCATTAGCAGCGCGGACAATAAAGCCTTTATCTTTCACAGCTTGTAGAGGAATGTGTTGTATCTGTCTGGGTAGAAACACCCCAGGGTGACCTCCCATTGAGACATGTAGGTACACACACACACACACACACACACAGACACACACACATACATACACGTATCAATATTATATCGATATCGTGATATTGTAGATTTTGGATATGGTAATATTGTAATATTTTATTTATTTCTTTATTGTACGTGGAATACCTCTTGAGATGTGTCATCTCATTTTTGAGAGGGACCTCGGTAAGTACAGAAGACAAGACATTGCAGTGCAACATACACATTCACTCACATACAAGGTCCCCCTAAACCCCCACACACACACACACCCATGCCCAGATGTTACTGGTGTTAGAATTGATCATAACAGAGAATGTATGAGTAGTGATTAAAAACAAACAGAAACTAATCATTAACTACCTATTCTTTTGTGTGCCTTATTGTAAAGTGTTACCGATTTCTGCATTATTGCATGTGATGTTGCAGCTGTTCCTTGTGAGGTAGCTTCTGAGATTTACTTTTGTTAAAAGTGCAATATAAGCTTAATATATCATACAGTCAGGTTAAGTCTACTGTATGAGTAAGCTCATTCTTTCACTGTGCAGTCTTCTATACTAGACACATTCACTCCATGTAAAACAGGTTAGTTAGCCAAAAAAGAACATCTTTGTTCAATTAAGTAATTATAATTTTAACATGACACTGAAATATGTTCCAGTCGCTGTTGCAATATCTAGTTGTTAGTGCCTTCTTCATCACTCATGCTGCTAAGTGTTAGCCTGGAGCTCCAAGATCAGTGATCCACAGTGAACAGGAGAGTCATTTTTGGTGTCTTCGTGACTGAAAAGCTCATTTGGCAAATGTGCTTATCCTCCTTTAACTTAGTTTATTTCTCAAATGCAACTCGTTAAGTCACAGCACCAGCAGGCATCTCTGCCTAATAACTTCATTCTCTGACATGAAGGCAGGAAACTGTTTGCTCTTTATCTTTCTATCCATCTGTCAACTCGACTCTCTCACTGCCAATACAAAGCGATCCTTGCTGGGCTTTCTATATGTGTGTTTGAATCGAGCTAGCTAATTAATGTTGCATGTTTTTAGGAACAAGAGAGGTGCATGTATAGTCGGCCAGGCAGATGAACTTGTCGAGGGTTAACACATGTCAAAGTGCAGTGGAAGTGACACAGTGTTTATTACTTTGCCCCTCACTCACTTTAGAGAGGCGTGGATTGAGTGTCGCTTGACAGAGTGCCTTTTTCCTCCCAAATCTCTAAGGTAGAGACCGAGACATTTAGCCTTTCTCTGAATTCAGACTTAGAAACGCCCTTCTGTGTTTAAGTCTAAAGTTACCCAGACAGACTCCGGATGTAGTAAAAAGTAAAGCGTCACAGTTACACCTGGATTTTTCTTTTATATGTATCCAAAACTCACACACAGAGTTGCAATACTTGACCCTCAGAGAAACTACTTTACCCCCCCACCACCCCTCTAAAATGTCTGCTTTGACTTTCGTTCTTCTCAACTTTTTCACATTAAACTCACTGAGTTTCCACCAAATCTCATTTCATCCTTCAGGGTCCCTAAACAGTCTGTCTAAGAAAGAAAGGGGAAAATGGTGTTCTTCTTCCCTCCTCTGTCAGATTAAGGCTTCCTAAATGAGAACAAATTCCACCTCCTCGTCTCCGTTTTAATTTCCCAGCAGGATTGTGCAGCCGTGGCTTTGTATCTGCACGGCCGAGGTTGAAGGATGAGGATATTCATACTTTGGCTGCTTGGCCCAATTTATTTTGGGGGGGAGAGGAGTTTGTGTGGCTCTGTGTGTGTGTGTGTGTGTGTGTGTGTGTGTGTGTGTGATCTTAGTCATTTTAATAGGATTCTCTTCAAAACATTTTCTACATTTTTAGGAAGTATACTGGGGTTACCTAATAATGTTTCATTTAATCAAGGTGTGGATGTTTCTGTTTGTTTTGAAATGTGTGTTTATTGCCTCTGATAAACAGTCATGGCCATAAATGTAATGTGTGTGGGTGGACCGGTGGCACGTGTAAAACTGATTATTTCTGAGTATGAATGTGTGTGTTGTGAGTGTGTATGTGTATAAGAAAATGGCATTTAATGAATGCTCATAGCTCTAATGAGTAGTTCTGTGAACATTAATGAGTTTGTGTTTGCTCTTGTATGTATATCTTTGTGAGGACCATTATTTTGATGTTGAGAGTGAGCACATTTTTGGTCCTGACTTAATCTAAGGGCTATTTTACTGTAAAGACTTGATATTAGGGTTAGACTTGGGTTTAGGTTAGGGTTAGGGGTAAGAACTGGTGAGGACCAATGAGATTGCAAAGATTTCAGGACCGCAATTCTGGCTTTTTTGCTTGACACAAGCCAACCTCTTAAAATGACGGTTATATCGAATTCATTTGCAAAAGCAAATATGTTTAAATGGAAATGAAATGATGCCCTGACCATGTTTTTATCAACATAATGAGAAATGTTATTTCGTAATTAACAAAAATGGCAAGCCAAAATGTTGATACTGAATGCATCAGTAATTGTTAACACTGGCAACATATTTCATTTGTGTTTATATTAGCTCCTGCAATACAACGCTCTGACAATAAAAGGTTTTTTTATGGTTTTGTTAAGGTACTCAGCACTTGGTTAAGGAAAGTCTTGGTTAAATATTGCAGCAGTGAATTAAAGCACAGGATACAATGTGTTTTACATTATTAACATTTCACTTAAAGGCACCACTTTCCCTAACCCTTACCTAAGTATTTTTGTTACCTGAATCCTACCACGCACAGGACACAGGATGCTAACCCTGTTCTCCAGTGTCAAAGTCCAAAAATGTAGCACAGTTCTGTCGCTCACAAAAAAAGTAGCTTGTGAACATAATCAAGGCATGCAGTTGGGACGTAATCACAACATAATTGCGAAAACAAAAAAGCATTAAATAAACCTAATTTTGAGGAGACTGAGTTGCACAGCCTAGCAAGTATTGCTTATTAGCAATCATTGTGTAAATAAGAAGCCTGCCAGTTTCTCCAACCGTTTGCATAATTTTGTGCCAAGCAGCACATATTTGTTTCCTGTAATCATGGAGCCAAGGGTCACGCCAAAGAGGAACATTTTAAGCAAATCTCTACAGAACTTCAAGGTGAATTTCACCCTCTTTCACAACATGACCGCTCCCTTTTCTTGTGTCAATCCCACACCGCCTGCTATCCCATGATGCTTTGTGAAGCAGTTAAATTGTATCCCATAGACAATGAATAGGGGCTGCACCACATACATTGGCTCTTAATGTGGGAAAAGTAGATTCTTGCAAGCATAGAAGTACAAACTTGAATACAAGTGAGTAGTTATATATATATACATGTGTGCGTGTGAATGAGGTGAGAAACAGGAAGGGATGGACTGGTGTGTGTTTTTGATGGCAGGTGGCGTCATAGTGTGTGTTCTGCTCACACATTCGGATGCAACACACAAACGTGTGCCATCTGTAGCCTCCCAGCAGAGCTCAGAACGACTGGTCATACTGAGTTTAGCGGCACTAAAACACAAAAAACACTCATGTATTACAAAATTCACATATTCCCCACATGGCAGCCTACAGCTTCTCCAGTGTGTGTTTGTGTCTTTGTGTGGACTTGTATTACTGACATTGTGGGGACATAAATCTGCTCACACAGTAAACATTTTTGGGACTTACTTCCCAGTTGGAGACAAAAACTGGCCAACAAGGTAAACCATTTGTTTAGGGTTAGACATGTAGTGGTTATGGTCAAAGTTCCCATATGTCTCCTGGGAATTAATGTAAGTCAAGGTAATGTCCTCCTGTGTGATTAAAAAAAGGTCGAGGGTGTTTCTACTTGTTTCAGAGATATAAAACTGCAAATGCCGTTGTCTTGAATACACAATGTGGCATTAACTTCCATATTCTGGACGGTGTTGAGCCCACAGATCAGCTCAATTCTGTTTTGACCCCAAAACATACTGACCTTTAACCTTTAGCATGTTTGTCCAATTGTATACTAGCACTGACAGCAGCTGAAATTGGTTTGCTGTGCACTTTAAAAGTCTCAGTAATGTTTCAAAAAGCGACACGAGTCCAAAGCAAGAATCTGAGATGATGTGGACAGGTGAGAAAACTTTACTGTGTTACTTTACATAGTCTTTGGTTTAAATGAAGCTTGGATCGCACCTGTACATGATTGATTACACTGCTTTGTGGGATCTTAAGATACATTCCAGATGAAATGTGCTTTAGCATGCACTGTGCAAACTACTGTATGTGCTGTTTTGTTGGTGTGAAAGCTCTGTCAGGGAGCATCATAAATGACTAATAACAGGAAACATTTTATAATAACTACATTTTCTTAGTTAGTGCAGTTTCTTTGTTCAGTGAGTAAAGACAAAGGGACTTCACATTGATCATATTCTAAGACAGCAAGCAGCACTGGAGCTATTTAAAGTATTCATGGTTGACTTCAGGTGTAGGTGCCAGACCCTCAGAAATCAAAGATCCTTCTCAAGTCTACGCACATGAGCCTCAATGCCTAAGGATGGCAACTTCATCGCTCTGCATTTCAACATTATTCCCTCCTTCTGAAATAGGAGGGAGGGGGGGGTGGAGCATACCAAGAAGTTTTTTACAATACTTGATTAAATTTGAACTCCTGAAAATTTGGATTGGGCGTATCAAAAGTGGAATGTATCCTTTGAAAAAAAAAGCCACATGGTGTACAGAGAAGTTTTTCGGAGGAATCTTTTAATGTCTGGAGAGGAAGTTGGAGAGCAGACAGTGTTTGTACAGACAGATCCAGATGAAGGGAAAGAGACGCGGATGGAAGAAATGAACGACAGAGGGAGAGAGGTGTGACGCTGCTCTGGAGAAACACTGAGTCATTCCCAGCTTTAGCTTTGCTTTGCAGGAGGTTCAAACTTAGTCATAGTCATACTGAGGCTCAAACGTCGCTCTATAAATGCTCCCGTGATACCTTCCAGATGTGTGTTAAGAAGTTAGCCACAACACAACACGGCGAGCATATTAATGAAGTGTATGAACGAGCAGGGTTAGCTCAGTACTCCAGTTGCTTTGGAAGGAGGTGGGAAGGAAAGCAGGGTTGTGTGAAAGTGCCCCTTCTCCGTCTGGATCTGATTTATTTAAAGAGATAATCTTCCACAAACCCATTTGTGTTCAATATGCTAACAGGTGCTCACTGCTTTGGTCAGTTTGCTTTGCACTTACTGACTGTAAGAAGGTTTTTTATTCAATTGTCACTCTGATTCACTTCTGTAGGTGTTACAATTTTCATTTTTGAATCAGCCGTTGTGGAAATTGCTGCTAATGCTAACCTGTGATTTTCAATCATTGTTATATTGATTCAGTCTCAAGTCAAGATTCTATCGCACTTGTTCTGGAGCTTTCTACGGCATCGCACAGTCTTCATCACACTTTCTTTTTTGATATGGAACTTATAGTGTTGCATTAGCATCTTTAACAAAAGAATTGATTATGGTGTCAATACTGTGTCCTTTAAAACCTCATCTTTGATTGATGTTAAACTCTAGCAGCTAGTTTTTTTTAGCAGTAACAGATGGAGAAGTTATGAAGGTAGGTCCCCCACCAATGGCCATGGCATATAGCCTGAGAGGCAAATCCCAGTGCAAAGAAAGCCATACAATAACAATTGAGCGTGTCCTGGATGAGAATATCTGCATTTTATCAAAGCTTTTTCCATCTGGATTATTGTGGATGGAAGAGGTTGCTGTTTTAGTGAGTAAATAAAAGTGTAATTGTAACTGAGTCTTATGTTTTATCTTATTGTCTTATTGATTTATTTGAAACGGGGGCAATGCACAAATAAACATTAAACTTGTAATACAAGAGAATATGTCTTGGGACCGGTTATAGCAACAATTGCTAATTTCCACCTGTAGTCCCAGGGCAGGTATGAAATGTAACAGGACTATAGATGATGTGGTGTCAATAGTAATTAAAAACAAGCAGTTTAGCAAAACCAAAAACAAGGGTGGTTTTCTCGGTGATAAATATAAAAAGCTTCAATGGAATAAATGTATTGATTTGGTGTATTTTGTATCAGTTGGTGGTATAGAGATCCCCAAGCCACACATTTTCTTCCAGATTTTCTTCCAGATTTCTTTAGCCAACACCTCTTCAAGATACCACAATGATTTTATACATCTCCTAACCTTCTCTTGCACTTCCTGCTCCTGGTGCTTATTACGTTTGACATTTAGCCCACTTGCACTTACTTTCCTATACATGACTGTGGGTAAGAGTGCCAGTTAATAGCATTACATGTACATTTAAATATCTGCTGTTGGGCCCCCAGATGGAATGGCGATTGTTTTGCCCTTGGGCAAGGCATTTGTTACTGACAGCTGCATTTGGAGGGCATACCTAGCCAGTTTGGTTAATGAGTGTTGTGAGGGGATGGAGAGCCGGCTGCAGGCTGCAGACTGAGAGACTGAGAGACTCTCTCTTAACCAGAGTGTGAAGCGACAGAGCCACTTCATTAAACGGCCTGTCTCTGTAAACACCTACTGCCTCCAGGACTGGCTGCACTGACTGACTGACTGACTGACTGACTGAATGAAGCCATCTGCATGCAAGACACACACACACACACACACACACACACACACCATGTATCTCTGCCTATGGCTCTTATTTTATGAGCCTCTGTAAGACACGGCAGGAAGGTTTGATGCTATGAATAAAAATGCCATCCAATAAACATCGGCTCTATAAGACTTTACAAGTGAGCACTTAAGTCCATTTCTCACCGGGCATGTAAAGCTTTCTGTGAACACATGGAGAATAAGACTGACAGACAGAGAACAAAACAGTCAGAGATGGGGAGAGAAAGAACACATTTTGTACACTTCCAGCTCAAATACCACAATTTAAACATCTGAGGTGTCAGCGCCTCGGATGCATTATGTTGCCTCAGAATTACCGTATGTCCTACAGTGTTTTTGTATTTTGTTTATTAATCTCATTTGATATAAATGATTACGGATGATGTAGCTGCAGCAGTAATATTATAGTTTATCCCCGGACGTATGGACAGTAAAATGTGTCTTCATCTGTGTAGGTTTGGTCTCTGCTTTTGCAGCTGCTGTTGGTTACCTATGCAATTTTAGTTGTTTAGTTGTGTTTGCTAGCTGCACCGTCTCCTGTATGATGGTGTTAGATACACTGCATTGATCTGGTCTCTCTCAAAGGATGACATCTTTTTGCTGGTTTCTGCTGACATCTTCACGAACACCATATCACAGCAATGTCCCTGCTTCGATTCAGGCCGAGGACCTTCATTGCATGTCCCTTGTCTCTACTTCCTGTCTGCGTCTTCACTGTAAGAAATACGAAATCAATTATTTGTCTTTTTTTAAAAGCTATTTTTCCATTTAGAAATTAAGCGTGTGAGGATGAAACCTTTTTTAAATGTAGTCTATACGTGCGAAAAAGATTTCAAAACGCATTCAAAGACTTTAGGATTGTGACACCTCCGACGCCCTCCACCTGTCCACCTCCTCCACCTTAGAAACCTTAAAGTTCAAGTTAAAGAATCATCGATTTACAAAACAAAATTAAAGAAATAATCAGACACATATTTGAGACATACAGTAGCTCTGTCCGTCTACCTGTTCTCCATGTGTCCAGCATTTTAGACACACCATTTAATCAAGATGACTGTGAGAGATTCAAGAGAGAGAAAAACAAATTTCCCACGTCCAGCTCATGAAGGGGTTCTTTGAAAAGCTCCACCTAACAAGCTGTCTGTCTGCATGCTAACGCTGTTAGCCAAGAGGAAAAACCAGCAGTCAACAGAGGAATTCCTTGAGCCTGAGACAAGCTGACTGTGTGAACTTGGGTCCAAACCTTGGTTTCTCACCATGTGGGAACACATCTGGCTTTCAAGAGGCTTGTTTTTAAGAATCAGAATCAGAAATAGGTTTAATTGCCACAATAAGTACACTTATGTGGAATTTTTTTTTTGTGAATGGTGCATACATAAACAAACAAAGCTGCTAGTAGCCAAGGAGACACGGAGGATTCAAAAAACATGATGGACTCTTCAGAAGAGGTCATTATCTTCACTGGAGTTTCTGCGTGGGAAAGTCACCGGACGCTACAATCTTCTGAACATAGTCACACTGAGAAATCCAGAGAGAGTTGTGTGGAGCCGATAGTCTTAGTCAGCTTTGTAGAAACTCATTCGGCAATGGCTTGGATGTAACAGACGTTCGTTAATATCAAAAGAAACGCAATAAAGCTTTAAACATTTATATGAAATAAAACATAAATACAGAAACAAATATATGTACATACAAAATAAACTGCTGCATAAGAAAAAAGAGTCAGTGTCAGTGGGGGTCCAGGGCCTTGTTGGTGAAGCTGACTGCAGAGTGTATTGCTGTATGGAAGGGTCTCATTAGAAATGCATTCCACACATTCCTACATTAGAGCTTTTACTGCTGATCAGCAAGCCGCCATGCCGAAGGAATATTTTGATACTCTACCCAGCTTCCTTATAGGAAAACTCTCTGTTGTCTTGTCAGAGAGGTCAGAGGTCAGCTCTAACACAGAGACCCCAAAGCTGGTATGGATTTTCTGTCTTGCTCAAGGACAGCACAGCTGATATGGGCACACAGGCCCAGGCTCTCTGTTTTCAGCTCTTAGATACTCACCAGGCCAAGTTGTTTCCACAGCTGACTGCAAGAGGAAGATGCTTTTTATATCACATAACATGTTCTCTATAATATGTTTCACTTGTATAGCACTTATCGAAACAGTCACAAACGGCTTTGAGACAGTATGGTAATAATAAAAGACAAATGTGTAAACAAGGAGAATGTCGGCTATGAAAATCATGGTAAAAGTATGCCAGCAAAACACTTAGAAACAGCTATGTGAAGACTGTAAAAAGTCACATGTTCCGCCCAAGATGTTCCAGTCTTAATGTCTGAGGCATCAGAGACTACATCCACTGGGTTTTCCCATCCTGTCGGTCAGAGGGGAAAATCTGAGGCTGGCTCAGAACTGATGGGCAGCACAGATGATCTGTTGGGAATATTTGCAGTCTGATTTGAACCGTCCTGATGATATCAAACATGTCTCGTACGTGTGACCTGGTATGCAAAGTCCTAAAAACATTCTGTAGTGTGTAGGGAAAAGCTATAAGTATACAGGGAAGTGCATTTCCCAGATAACAGTGATGTTACAGAAGTCAGCATGAAATTATCATGACTGGAAAAGTCATGTCATGTGTCTAAAATCTTTTTTTCTTTTTTATTCTGTGGCTAAAACACATATCTTTATTATTCAAGTGCATTTTTTTGAAAATATCCCTTTAGCATGCCATGTCAGCTGCTACTTCAGTAATTTCCTACATTTTCCAGATTAACTTTCAACAACCCTTAAAGATGGACCCTGAACATTTTATCAGAATACAGCATTGGAAATCTGCTTAGAAATATAGGAAATGTAGGATAGGATAGAACAACATAATGTTATTCTGCTAAAAAAAACATCACATTCATAATTAGTTTCACTTGTTTTCATTTTAAACAAATTGTATGTCCGAATACAATACACATTTCTATAGGCTCAGTCTGCCACTTCTTTAAAACCAATTCCAGTGCTGGTTCCATGGTATCAGAATTTTGGATCGTTGTCATAGAAACATGAATTGGTCATGTGATAAGGGCTGGGGAGATTGGCAGAACAGGCAGCCAAGTGACGGTACTCTGATCCAATGGAAGTCACAATTGTCAGATTGACAGCACTCTAAGGCACCTGGGGTAAAAACAGAGTAATCAAGAAAAACGATTATTTCGCACATTACGTTTTGCAAGTGAACTCTTCCTTGGTCTTGTGTTCTGAATAAGAAAAAAAGTTCAAACGGGAAAAGTATGAAGGGAAATATCACAGTTCAAAGTATGTTCTCTGTTGGTTTGTTTAACTTATTGCATTGTTTTTTAAGTTTAATAAATGCAACATCTTTTCAAAAGTCAATGAGTATACGTGTTAAATAATCCTGATTTCAACACTGACCAAGATAATCAGGATTTTTTCCATAATCTAGCAGCCCCAGTTGAGACTGAAGTGTTCTTCTTATCAGCCTGAACATGCATGCATGCAAAAGAACATATCGATATATGGAACCAAACATGTGGTCGGATATCTTACTTGTGGGAAAAGAAACATATGATTTTCTCGGAATTTGCACACAATCTGGAGACATAGAAGTTACACTCACATTCCCTACACTCTGATCTATAGATCTTGTTCTTTGCGATTAAATGTACCTTAGATAATATGACTTTAGATATTGATCTTTTCACCGTGCAAAAGAAGGTAGATGAGCAGATGTTTCCATTGAATAATTCACCATACATCTGCTGTATCTGAGAATCTTCTTCACTGTGGAATGCTCAGATTTGCTGCTGCAACGTGGAAATCTTCCATCGTTCACTCGAGACAGCTGTCTTGATTTAGAGTCCCACAGCAGCCTCAGCTATAAGGACGAGAAGACAAAACATTGCAAACAAAGCCGGTCAGCTGACCGGATTGGTATTTGGAGAAACGCCTCAAATCAGTCGAAATCCGGAAGCACTCATTGTCCAAAACATGTCTGACAAAAACAGATATATCGTTTGTTGTGGTTTCACAGTTTGGGTGTGTCTGTTAAGCCTCACTAGAAGTTTGTAACAAAGTCTATTGGGGTTACGTCGAAGAATAGCTATAAACAGTTATTTAAAGTTATTAGTGTTCCTGGTACATGTTTATATGACAGACACAAAATAAGTCAGTTTACACTAAGAAGTCAAAGTAATCAATACCGACGCAGTAGCAGCCCAAGTATTCTAATTTTGATCCTCTTGTACGGGTCAAGCTCCAAAATGTTTGATCCTACACTTCCCATAATGCAATTTGATAGTGTCTTTCGTTAGACCCTATATGCCTCCAGCCTGTAACACCGGCTTTCTTTTAACATTTGAAGTACATTGACTTTCTTGTGTGAAATCAGTGGAATGACTCTATAAAATGCAGAGTTTTTGGACGTATTAATTAGGCTCAGACGCAACAATTAGTCATACACATGTTCAACAGCTGTGTGCATTCAAGCAAAGACTCATAAAAAACACCAGCGCCCAATAATCTGTAACATTGATGTTAAAAAGAGAGCTAATGGGCTCCTGGGTAGCTCACCTGGTAGAGCCGCGCCCACAGAGGTTTGCTTCTTGACGCAGCGGCCGCTGGTTTGACTCTGACCTGTGGCCCTTTGTTACATGTCATCCCCCCCCTCTCTCTCATGTCTTCAGCTGTCCTATAAATAAAGGCCTCAAATGCCCCAAAAAAATTATCTTTAAAAAAAAGAGCTCATATTCATCCAAAGGTCAGCCCATCTTATTTATCACTTTGTGTTTTTTTCAACAACCTAAACTTGTATCTCCTCTCTCCTCCTACAGGTACGACTACGTGGAGGTTTACAACGGCGGAGACGAGCTCTCAACCATGTTGGGAAAGTTTTGCGGGAAGATCGCACCGTCTCCGATCATCTCCAGCGGCAGCCAGCTCCTCATCAAGTTCGTCTCTGACTACGAGACACACGGGGCGGGATTCTCTGTGCGCTACGAGGTCTTCAAGACAGGTGTGTGGTCTGTGGTTTCCTGATGTCACTGCTGAAATGTCCTTGTTTGTCACTGATTGTATTAGACAGCAGCATTAGCTGAAAAGCCTAAGCTAGAACAGAAGCGGAGCTGCAATTGCTCTGCTGTTTTCTACACACTCCGCTGAATGTGATGAATCGCCTCATGGGAAGCAGCCAATGTTAATTCAATTGTAGTTTAGCCAGGTTTCCACAGGTTTGTTCTGTAGCTTTTGGATCAATGGCATGTATTGACTTTCTACAATGATAAAATAATCAGCAGTAAATACTTTCTTTTAAACACATTTTACATATTTTAGGAGGCTGGTACACTGTTAAAGGACAGTAGAAGGTGATAACAAATCAAAATGACTGATGCTGTCCTCTTAAAGGGAAATCTGGTGACATACAACCTGGTTGTCATTTGCAGAGTATTAGCATTGTACAAGATAACTGATCACTAAAAAGATGTCTAACGGGTAAGATTAGACGCAGTCAGGTGATCATACCGACTGTAAAATTATTCCTACAGCTGTAGGGAATCTTAGGGTGCTTTCACACCTGCCTCGTTTAGTTTGGTGGTATCGCACTAGAGTTGGTTTGCCCCACTGGTGCGGTTCATTTGGGCAGGTGAGAACGCAGTAATCGCACTCGGATGCACTCCAAAAGCGGACCAAACAAGCGTACCGAGACCTCCATGATGAGGTAGTCTTGGTACGCTTTCAGTCGAACTGTGGAGCGGTTCATTTGTGGTGAGAACGTGATGCGAACCAAGGGGAAACCGTCCAAGTTTACAAACTCGTCAACTGATTCGGACCAGAGCAAACAAACTAGAGTCTAGGTGTGAAAACGCCCTTACAGGACAGGGTGAACACTTAAACACAAATAATGAATACACTCGGAGAGAGGGCAGACCTCCACCAAGGCATGAGCTATCTCACAATGTTAATGCAGTGGGAACATTCCCATTCTGGAACTCATTCTACCGTCACCACATGAATGCAGCACAAACGCTCTATCTCGCAATGTTAACAAAAAAAGTTAAAAATAATTTGTGTATTCGCCCCGTGATTCAGATCCGCTCCAAAATGTAATGTGCTCTTCCTTGGGCCTGGCTTCACCCTTTTTTATGAAAATCAGGCCAGTAGTTGACAGACCTGCTGACAGACAAACCAACAAACAAACAGAAAACATGAGCTCCTTAGCAGAGGTATTAAATATGACGTAATGTGAACCAAGTAATATCACTCTATGAAAACTGCATGTTGAGAAATGTAATAATAATCACAGTCTAAATATTGAAATTATTTATACCACATGCAATTCTGCACACGTGTGCACATGTATGTTTTCTTACACCCTAAAATAACCTTTCAGAGACTATAGTTCAAGGTGTTCCCACACTAACGTCCAGGGCTGTTCAAACAACCTGAGCTGAACCTTTAGTACACTGACCTCTAAGCCTAAAAGGTAAATAAACTCAAAGACCCAGAATGCCATTGGAGTAACAGAGAGTCCCAGCA
The DNA here is from genome assembly GCF_031162955.1 of Sander vitreus. Taxonomy (NCBI): domain Eukaryota; kingdom Metazoa; phylum Chordata; class Actinopteri; order Perciformes; family Percidae; genus Sander; species Sander vitreus. The sequence continues at coordinate 1,919,817 of NC_135866.1, forward strand.
GGGCAGGATGCAAACAGGATGGACCTACATAAACACTGCCTGTCGAGGAAGGAACCTTGCTCCTGTGTCCTACATTTGTATTTGCTCTTCTCTCTTGGGTCCACTTGAGTATCTGCCAAAACAGTCTCCTGTGACCACTTCAGTTTCCACCAATAGGGACTAGAGATAAATCAGATAAAAAGGGAACACGCAATTACATGAGGTTCGTCTTCTTTTTTTATTTGTTTGCACCCCTGAGAGCAGAAACCATTCACAGAATCACAGGATCCAGGAATAGGAATCCCCAGGTGGACTAACGTTGAAAGCATTGTAAAATGAAAAATGGATGGGCAAGTGTCTTTTTTTATGTATTTAAATGAGCAGTAAGACAGTGATCCGAGTTTGGTTAGGGACCTAATTCACACTGGAGCTTCTTTAGGCTCTGCACTGCCAAATGTTCTCTCTAAACTACAGAGTATGGCCCTTCTTCTGATACACCTTTCAAATCTAAATCTCTCATCTTTCATTTCAGGGTGCAAAGTGGAGCTTTGACTGATGAATGACGTGATGATGGGTGTTATTAGAAAGTCAGAATAATGAATCTTTAAAAGTAGGTCACCTAGTATTATCAGCTCAGAAAGAGCATTGGTCCTGAATTTTCTTCCAGCTGGGATTTTTAAAGATATAGCTTCCACATAGATGTGTGATGATTTGTTTTTCAGCTTTGATCACTGTTATAATGATCAAATCAGGATTTATAGTACATTAATAGTACTGTCTGGGTCACCGTGCTGTTTACTTTCAGAAAAGGTCCCACTTTTTCTAAGTGGACCATTGCTCTGACTCTCTAGTTTTACTGTAAAGCAGTTAGTGGATGAATAAAATGAGAGAGTTTGATTCCCTCATGTTGTCAGGTCTGCTGGTCTGAACCTGCAAGGTATGAACATGTCAGGTGAGTGTGTGTGTGTGTGTGTGTGTGTGTGTGTGTGTGTGTGTGTGTGTGTGTGTGTGTGTGTGTGTGTGTGTGTGTGTGTGTGTGTGTGTGTGTGTATGTGTGTTCTTGTTTAACTGTATTTGTGGGGTCCAAAATCCAGGAATACAGTATACTTGTGGGGTCCAGACAGCTTTGTGGGGCCAAAATGCTGGACCCCACAAGTTTAAAGGTCTGTTTGAGGGTTAAGACTTGGTTTTAGGATTAGGGTTAGAATGAGGTTCTGGTTAGGGTGAGGGTAAGGGTTAAGGTTAGGCATTTAGTTGGGATGGTTAAGGTTAGGGTAAGGGGCTAGGGAATGCATTATGTCAATGACGGGTCCCCACAAAGATAGTGAGACGCACTGTGTGTGTGTGTGTGTGTGTGTGTGTGTGTGTGTGTGTGTGTGTGTCTGCGTCTGCACGCTGCTACTGCGGTCCCTCCTTGTGTTTGTCACAGAAACAGAGCAACTGTTTTCCTGTTGTTGTTGAGCACGTCCGGCCGCTGTCTGTTTAGCTGCAGGACAGACACTTCAGAATGTGTGTGTGTGTGTGTGTGTGTGTGTGTGTGTGTGTGTGTGTGTGTGTGTGTGTGTGTGTGTGTGTGCTCGACCCTTTTTGTGTGTTTACACAATATCTTCTTGTCTTTTGTTTGTCTTATGTTGCTACGTGCCTATACAGTATCTGTCTGTTGTTGCAATTCAGTGTGTGTGTGTGTGTGTGTGTGTGTGTGTGTGTGTGTGTGTGTGTGTGTGTGTGCGTGTGATCGACCCTTTTTGTGTGTCTACACAATATCTTCTTGTCTTTTGTTTGTCTTATGTTGCTACGTGCCTATACAGTATCTGTCTGTTGTTGCAATTCAGTGTGTGTGTGTGTGTGTGTGTGTGTGTGTGCGTGTTATCGACCCTTTTTGTGTGTCTACACAATATCTTCTTGTCTTTTGTTTGTCTTATGTTGCTACATGCCTGTACAGTATCTGTCGCAATTGTGAGTGTGTGTGTGTGTGTGTGTGTGTGTGTGTGTGTGTGTGTGTGTGTGTGTGTGTGTGTGCGCAGCAGACAGGTGCACGGGACCCCAGGCTCATTTAGCTAATGGGCTGTTTGTCCTTGGAGGCAGCAGGGGTGACCCGCAGATGAGATGGATGCTCTGGCACAGAAGAGGGGCTTCAAAACTAGGACAGCCAGTGTGTGTGTGTGTGTGTGTGTGTGTGTGTGTGTGTGTGTGTGTGTGTGTGGTGTGTGTGTGTGTGGGGGGGGGGGGGGCGGGATGTGTATGTGTTGGCCTCAATATGGGTCCTCTACCCTCTAACAAGTTAAAAACAGCACTTGTACTCACTCAGGTAATCCCCCTGCCATGTTGCTGCCTTCCTTCTCGCCACATTTAAAAGCCATTAGAGTCGGAGCAGCATATTGAAACTGGCTGCTAAGTGGAGCTGCTGCTCTGCTTACAAACAGGCTTTTTACTTTGTTCTGTTCGGACTCCCCTCTTTGTCTCTCTCTCTGCCTGTTTTTGTCCACTGATCTCAGAATATTTTTTTACATCTAATAGTGCAATAAAATAGTAATCTGTGATGTATCAAAATATATGTGATATTTTAGACATACAATTTGTATATGTCATTTCTAAGTTTGCATATATAACAAAACAAAACCCAATATAATAAAAGTAAAGTAATTATGATCGTGGGGGGGGGCGAAGACATCCTACAAAAAAAGCAAAGTAAAATGATTAGAAGAAATCAATCAGTGGGCACTGCTATTAATTTGAATCAATGAAGAAACAAAAAGCAACCAGGCAATTTGTAACACAATTACCAACATTTTAACAGTGGTTTCTTGTATTAGATTTTTTTTTATTTAACATTATAAAGTCTAGCCTATAAATGGACATACATACATTACAACAAATACATATTATATTAAATTTGCCGAGGATAGACTCAATACAATGAAATACATAACTTGTTTCCATTCTAACATGGAAGACAGAGACACAACTTTCACAGAGACACAGTTGTCATACAGGTACGCTGTACCAACATATAACCGTGACCACCAGAGATATACACAGTTAGGAAAGTCCATAGAAATACGAGCTGATAAACTGTGTCAATATGAAGACATTTTCTGTAATGATTTTGCACAGGTCTTTTTTCCATATTTCAATTTTTGGATTAACAGAAATGTCCGTACACACATTCTTTTCATGTGTGTAGCTAGCACTGAGGACACTGACATCACGTCCTCTGTATGGACCTTTTTCACAGCAGATATCATAGTAGGAAAAGCACAGCTGATTGATAACCTTAACGATGGCTCAATTCCATCAAGTGTCCCAGTGAGATATTTCAGTGAGTCAGCATGCACCATACCAGGGCCTATGTCCTGGTATGCAGCCATCATTAATGGTTTTGAATAAACCTGTGCTTTTCCTACTATGACATGTCAACATGTCTGCCGTGAAAAAGGTCTATTTCTTAGAATTGTGGAATTTAAAGTACCTGAGGAGTTAGTGTCAGTCACATGGTGGATGATTTTTTTAAAGCTTGTTCTGACTTTAGAGGCAATATAATAAAGTCCTGTTTTACCTCTCCTCCCTTGTTTTGGTCTCTCTCCTCCACGTCTATCATTAGGATGAGAAAATCCTAGAACGCAGCCACAAAGAGCTGCAACCCTCGCTCAGATGACAAGTTCTATTTGGCCTTAAAGATAGCGCGGTGCAATAGTGGGTAAATCTCCGGACTAATGAGCATCGGGCTGTAAAGCTCTGGCACATCCGCCTCTCATAACCATAACCATAACTCCACCCTCTGCTGACCACAGAACATTTATAGATGATAGCCATGTGAGCCCTCTTCAGCGTCCTGGAACTATATTTGCACCGACTCTCTCGTTTTATTGCAGGTTTTTAAACCAAAAACACATGTCTCAGTGGTTAAGTCGAAAAGTGGGCGGGGGGGTGTCTTTCCTACTTTGAGCCACAGTTGATTGAAGGGTCGTTGATAAAAAAAGATAAAAGACAGAAAGATGGATGGGCAGAGAATGAGAGATGAGAGCGATGTAACATGCTGTTTGAGTAAAGAACACATTGCGATAGTGACGTGACATAATAACAGATACGCTTGAACACACTAGTAGGGTAACTATGTATGCAGCGTCTTTGAACACCTTCTTATATGCAAACCAGTGGCGGCTGCTGGGCTTTCAAAGAGGGGAAGCTCGTTTTCGGCCTACATCATAAAAATTGTAAAATTTTTTATAATAATATATATAATACCAAGAAATAGGTTGCAGCAGTTCGTCTTTCAACAACACTTGCAATATCCACATTGGGACTGAGCTTGTATAGACTTTTTGTAGTACAAAATTGCTGTCAATCAAAAGGAGACGCAGTCTTTTGACAGACCCTCCAATCATCACGCAGAAGCCCAGCGTCCAGGCCAGCCCACTGCTCCATTAACCCCCAGAGACGCTGAGTGTCTGTGGGCGGGACATAATCGCAGCATTTATCCAATGACCGTCTAGTTTCTAAACACTGTTCAAATCAGCCCCATTGAAGTCAACGGACGCCAGGCTTCAACAGGGAAATGCACTGTGACGCTACGGGAATGTATGAGAAGGAAATCGAGTCAGCTGATTCTGAACAAACTCGTCTTCGAGATGAACGTATTCTAACGCATTTTTAGTCAATAACATGTTAACACAATAGTACATATTTGACCATACATTTTTTGACATTTTAGAGGAAGCTGAGCCTCCCTTGCAGTCTTAAAGAAATTGCCTCTGATGCAAACACACAGTCACGTATTGGCTCGCTTAATGATTTTTGAGGGGCAACTTTGACATTTTGGGACATTTAAACAGAGAGAAAGCAATTTTTTTGCTTCATTTTGTAGCTTTTTTTTTTACAGATAAAATTAATAATAATTTGCTGGACAGTTTAGCCACAGGGCCAAAATTATAAGTCTGGTTGAAGGAGTGCAGGCTCTAATTGCTTTCTAGTTTACAACATTGTTGATGGAGTGGTTTTTTATGAAGTCAGCCATTTATTCCACTTTTTAGATGTTTACTTGCTTGTCCTCAGATCAAAAGGTGCTCTGTTGCTTTCATCCACAAGCTCTAAAAAGAATCAGCTGGGGATGGGCTCGAAAAACCACCTAAAGTTGCCCATGAGGTTCAGGTCTCACATTAAAGGGATAGACTGATTATCAACCCTGGCTGATTATCAGGCTGTTTTTTTTGGCAGTTTGCAGATTATCTGTATCAGCGTTTTATTTACCTGATAACTGATAAAGTTAATGAATTAAAAAGTGTTCTACTTTAACTCGGCTACAGCTCTGGGTCTGTCCCTCTGCTTCAGTTTCACTCACCAGTCTGACTTAATGCCCCCCCACAACACTATCTGACTCTCTGTTACTGGGGATTATGATGAACGTTTCTAATTCATTAAATAATAGCTTAAAACCGGCCTTGAAAAACAAACAGTATCGGTCGATCCCTATTTTAGACAACGATATTAGTTTAAATGGATACTATATTTAGAATATTTTCACCGTCAGATAGTTTGATTTGACGGGGAACTGAAGCCATTATATTGCTCTCTTCAAAGCCACCACACTCCTTTGACTCATTTTACCTCGCAGAACACGGAGTTGCTGCTCTACCGCTGCCTCCATCTGTAAGTTTGTGTCATTGACTTGGATATTTTAAAAGGGTTGGGGAACTAACAAAAAATAAATTAAAAAAACTAACCAATGGAGGCAGCGGTAGAGCAGCAACTCCTGTGTTGTGCGAGGTTAAATTGCTGTTTTTGTCAAAGGAGTCTGGTGGCTTCAAAGAGAGCATGGATAACGGCTTCAGTTCCCCATCGCAAAGGGCTGTTTGAGGGCAACGTAAATGGGTGAAAATATAAAATATCTAAATATAGCATCCACTTAAACCGATGTGAACTGTGTTTAGCTACGGCCCCCGTCCGTAGCAGGACATTGCTTAGCTTCCGTGTCGGTACTCCTGCCTGCTTCTCCAAACTGGGGGGCGTGCCGACTGCCATCTACTGTAGCTGACACCCTGACTATAGAGAAGTAGCTCATACAACCACACAGTCCAATCTATCTCTTGCATGATAGCAAAAGAAAAGGTGTGGTATTAGTTTTTTTATTATCCAGACATTGTATGAACTTTCAAGGATATTTCTGCCCTGAAATCCCATCACTGTCATTTCTGAGCTTGATAGACATACAGCATCAGAGATTTCTCATGAGGGCTAGATTTACTCAACCCATCTGCACATTTGGCACACACACACACACACACACACACACACACACACACACACACACACACACACACACACACACTTGCATACACTGGAAAGTGTGCCAGCTGAGCAAGAGAGAAGCCTGCCTCATCCCTTACACGTCATTCATCATGTTGCCCTTTTAATGACACCACCTGTGTCAACAGCAAGGGCTCCAGTGGAGTGTGTGTGTCTGTATGAGGATTCATGTTTACAGGCATGCTCAGCAAACATGCAGGTCACATCTGGCTTGGCAACATAAGAACCCCCAACACACACACATACACACACACACACACCCCTAGTGCCTCTAAGGGATGCTTGACCCTCGTCCAGGCCTCGTGTCGTCTTTCACCCACAGAGATCAGTCACCGTCTTGTAACATCGCTCATGTCACTTTACGACTACAGAGGTGTGAACTGGCAGCCGCCAGTTGACGGATGCAAGCCGACGTAGAGATTTTCTGCGAGCGGTATCAGCAGTGTGGACGTGACTGAAGAGAGAAAAGCTTGTGTACAAAAAACCGACAATGACACAGCTGCTGTGTTCCCCCGTCACTCTGTTTGTACTTTTATCAGGAGACACTTATGTCATATGTTACCGCTTAGTGGATTTGTATTTGGTTTTCAAATGTTATGTTGTTGAAAAGCCTTTATTTCATTATCCTACAATCCAGAGGAGCATGTGATGCTTACCAGGAATGATGTGGGTGGGTGAAACTCAGTTTTGTGTCTGTTATATCAGTGAAACAAATAATTTACAGGGTCTCTCTTGCATAATGCTTTCTGTGCCTGTCTGTAACATCATGAGCAAAGTCCCAACATGATCTCAACAGCATACACTCTTATCATCACAGTATTCATACAGTAAAATGTTGCAGATTTATGCATGGAAATAAATAGAGATGTGGCTCTAAAACATAAAGATCAACACATCGACTTATTTTAATGTTGCATACATCATTTATATAGCATAGGATTTTACAGGAATGTACAATGCCTTGATCATAATGTAGTGCAACATCATCGCACTACAACAACAATGGTGAGATGAATATAAAAAACGGAGGAGGATCTTAACACTCGAAGGTGTTACGTGCAAAATGCATGCATGAATGAAAGTGTGAGATAATAAAACATCATCGTCCAAGGGTGCAAAACAACAGCAGGCGATGTTTGTGGAAGTAAAACATTATTTATAAAGCCCTCATTTAAAATCTAGCAAATGATTATAAGTGCTGTACATAGCGAAAAAAAATAGATAGTTATCAAAAAGCAGTAAGAAAAAATCAGAGCTTTACAATAAAATCCCTCAAAGATAATATTGAAACACAAAGCATGTGTGTATTAACCTGAGATGGACAAAGTGAATCCACAAAGTCGAGAACAGCGCTGATATTTGACTTGAATACAGATTATTAGGTTGTGGTTGAATGATTATGTAGGGTAGTGTGCCCATTTGGATGTGTCTAATGAGCTAATAGGGTGGTATTTGTCGGTCTATGAGTGCGTCTGTGTGTGTGTGTGTGTGTGTGTGTGTGTGTGTGTGTGTGTGTGTGTGTGTGTGTGTGTGTGTGTGTGTGTGTGTGTCTATGTAAACAGCCTCTCAGTGTCTGGGACTGTCCCCCAGTCACAACACAGACACAGACGGCTCCGACATGGGGAGGGGACCAGTGCGTCTGATTGGACGGAGACGACATGAGTTTTGTCAATAAAACATCCTCCTTATTTAGTCTGTTACTGGCTCTTAAAGGCTGAATTCTGCTCAGAATTTTTTAAGGCAAATCAGTCACTTTATCTGGATCCAGTGAAGTGTTGTTTCTTATTTCATGTGCCATGTGTCTTCCACAACATTGTTAAAAAAGAGAAAATCCTGTCTCACTAAGAGATTTTTCCCTGGATTTCCACCATTGGTAAGGAGAAAATCGAGTTTAAAGACTCAGTCAAAGTTCATCTTCATTCCAGTTAAGTCCCAGCTGTAAAAGTGTGTTAGGCTGCCAAAGATTTAGACACCCAGAAAGGTCAAAAAACATTTCAGGGTGTTTCAGTTTATATGTGCATTTTCAAAATGTCTATATCCTTATTTTTGCAGAAGGAAAAACAACAAAGTTCAAAATTATAAAATACTGACTAAATGGTAAAGAGTATCAGTTCAAACAGGCACAAAGGTTTCTTTTGAGGATATTCTGGCACACTAAATTCAAAGACCTGATGCACGGAGCAGCTATGAATAGTGTCTCAGCTTTCAGTACCACAAATGGATTACTTTGCAAAAAATACTGAATGCCATATTTGAAGTGAAAGAGATGTGTGAACGCCGACCCCTGAGAGTTCACACCTCTGTCCGAGCGAGAAAATAGTCCCTCTGTCCAAACACGTCCTGACACTTGAAGGTCCTATGACATGCTGCTTTTTAGATGCTTTTATATAGGCCTTAGTGGTCCCCTAATACTGTATCTGAAGTCTCTTTTATATAGACCTTAGTGGTCCCCTAATACTGTATCTGAAGTCTCTTTATATAGACCTTAGTGGTCCCTAATACTGTATCTGAAGTCTCTTATATATAGGCCTTAGTGGTCCCCTAATACTGTATCTGAAGTCTCTTTTATATAGGCCTTAGTGGTCCCCTAATACTGTATCTGAAGTCTCTTTTATATAGGCCTTAGTGGTCCCCCTAATACTGTATCTGAAGTCTCTTTTATATAGACCTTAGTGGTCCCCTAATACTGTATCTGAAGTCTCTTTTATATAGGCCTTAGTGGTCCCCTAATACTGTATCTGAAGTCTCTTTTATATAGGCCTTAGTGGTCCCCTAATACTGTATCTGAAGTCTCTTTTATATAGACCTTAGTGGTCCCCCTAATACTGTATCTGAAGTCTCTTTTATATAGGCCTTAGTGGTCCCCTAATACTGTATCTGGAAGTCTCTTTTATATAGGCCTTAGTGGTCCCCTAATACTGTATCTGAAGTCTCTTTTATATAGACCTTAGTGGTCCCCTAATACTGTATCTGAAGTCTCTTTTATATAGACCTTAGTGGTCCCCCTAATACTGTATCTGAAGTCTCTTTTATATAGGCCTTAGTGGTCCCCTAATACTGTATCTGAAGTCTCTTTTATATAGACCTTAGTGGTCCCCTAATACTGTATCTGAAGTCTCTTTATATAGACCTTAGTGGTCCCCTAATACTGTATCTGAAGTCTCTTTTATATAGGCCTTAGTGGTCCCCTAATACTGTATCTGAAGTCTCTTTTATATAGGCCTTAGTGGTCCCCTAATACTGTATCTGAAGTCTCTTTTATATAGACCTTAGTGGTCCCCTAATACTGTATCTGAAGTCTCTTTTATATAGACCTTAGTGGTCCCCTAATACTGTATCTGAAGTCTCTTTCCAGAAATTCAGCCTTGGTGCAGAATTACAGCCACTAGAGCCAGTCCCACAAGTTTATCGGTGTTTTTTGCCCCCAACTGCTCTAGGATTAGGCACTGGTTATGGTTAGGGTTAGGGGTTAGGGGTTAGGTTAGGGTTAGGTGCCTTGAAGGCAGAGGTCGCAGCGCTGCCTGGAAGGAGCCGTTGGGGGCAAAAAACACCATTGAGCAATGGTCCCACAATGAGCTTTCCTTAGTATGTGCCATTTCTGTGTCTGTAGCTTTAAATGCTTGAGGAGGAGAGGGGGGGGGGGGGCAAGGTGGAGGGTGGGGGTGTGACCTTGACCAACTGCCACTTTGCTTGTTTGAAAGCCATGATGTCTCTCTCTCTCTCATGGGGGGGCCAAATTCTCTGGGCGGGCAAAGCAGAGAAAGGAGAGGTAACCTTTCCCCTTATGATGTCATAAAGGGAAGATTCCATTTGGCCCATCTGAGCTTTCATTTTCTCAAAGGCAGAGCAGGATACCCAGGGCTCGGTTTACACCTATCACCATTTCTAGCCACTTGGGGACCATAGGCAGGCTGGGGGAACTCATATTAATGTTAAAAACCTCATAAAGTGAAATCTTCATGCCATGGGACCTTTAAAAACTCATCCGTGTCTTCTTCTTCCCTCGCAGGCCCAGAATGTTCCAGGAACTTTACAGCTCCCAGAGGCGTCATCAAGACACCGGGCTTCCCTGAGAAGTACCCCAACAACCTGGACTGCACCTTCATGATCTTCGCCCCCAAGATGTCTGAGATCGTGGTGGAGTTTGACAGCTTCGACATGGAGCCCGACACCACGCCGCCGCCAGGCGCCCTCTGCCGATACGACTGGCTGGAGATCTGGGACGGCTTCCCAGCAGGTGAGCAGAGGGTTTGGCTCAGGCTGGGGTGGATGAGAAAAATGGAAATGTTGGTCAAAACAGGAGCTCAAGCTGGTTAATAAAGGAAATATTTCTAGTGAAGCCTTGAAGAAAGATGAGAGTAAAGCTGGAATCAACTTGCACCAAAACAAGTGCAGAAATATGATGCTACAACTTGAAATTGTTCATGTTTTCATTGCTTTCACTCACTTTAACATCCCCATGCAAGACGGTGATCTTAGAAAATACATTTCCCCAACTAGGTCAAAAAAAAAAGAATATTTTTTGGCTGCTAACTTTAATGAGCATTTTATGAACTATCAAGGCTATTTTTCAGCTTGAGACCCTCGCAAAGAAATACATTATAATGGCTGCCTGTAGAACAATACAAAACCAGGTCAAAACAAGCTATAAAAAACGTGGTATAAGGGGTATTTTTGCCTGCTTCATTTCAATTTCTGAGGCATTTTATGAACTCTCAAGTCCTTTTTTTTAGTTTGAGCCTCTGTCTCGGAACAAAATAAGCTAAAAATGGATAGAGAAAAGAGATCAAATGAAAACAGAGATGAAGGTGTAAGAATTGAAGGAGAAACAACAGGTGGAGGGTAAGGACAGGGAAAAACGGGATGCAGATGCAGGGGATAAATATGCCGAGCTGTGAAGCAGCAGAGAGAAGAGAAGGATGAGAAGTGCTCGGGGTGGTTTCCCCCGGCAGATGTTGACAGAAAACAGACAGACGTGTGGAGGTATTGGCGAGGAGGAGGGAGGAGGACAAAGGATGGATGGCTCCCCTGCAGGTGGGACCAGCTCAGACTGAGCGATGGAGGCGAAGGAGAGGTGAGGCGAAAAATAGATAAAGACACAAGGAAGATGTGTGCTGAAGGAGTGGAGGAGGTAGTCTTGCATTGTCAGACCTTCCTCCACAGCTCAGGGGAGGAAGGTCTGGCTAGTCCACACAGCATTCCTGGATGGGAGAAAAACGTGCTCTGGTTTATTGGCATTTCTTTAAACCAATCACAATTGTCTTCAGCGGTGCTAAGCGTCGGACGGAGCCACGGTGTCTCTGCTAAATAGTCTCAGGAAGGAGCTTGTTTTGGTGGAACATGTGGACGTTCAAAAGTAGTTTTAGTCGTGCAACAGAAAACTCAGATTGGACAGATAGTCTAGCTAGCTGTCTGGATTTACCCTGCAGAGATCTGAGGAGCAGTTAACCATAGTCCTCACAAAGAAAGAGGAATGGGACGGACATCCAGCCGAAAATGAGGGACATCTGGCGGAATTTCCGGTGGCAACGGAACAATCCCGGAAATGAAACGTTGTCAATATAGGGAGGAGGTGAAAGCGGAAAGGGATATGTTTTATATTTTGGGAGACAACTTTTCACGTGTTGTGCATATATCAGTAATAACAGGATACATTGGCACTTTCAAAGTAACTTCATCCAATCACTGAAGACCGTGGTGTCTTCAGAATTCTTGTTTTTTTTTGTTCTGAATGACTTTAAAAGACCTTCGTTTTCAAAATAAAATCAGCTCTCTGGCTACACTGATGTTGAAATAGAATATTTTAAAACTAAACAAGAAGATGCCTTGCTACTCATTGGTTTCTTGATGCAGTTTAACAAAGGGGTTAATTATTTTTCAACTATTTCATCTCCACAGCTAAAACATAGCCATGTCACTAGTCAGGAGTCTGTGCCAAGTCACATTCTTCCATTGAAAGAAAGCTCAAAAGTGTTTTTTTCCTGAGCAACACATCTGTGTGAAGGAGCATTAAAACAACACAAACAAGAAGATGCATACAAAACTGCCCAATTAGGTGCTAAGACTAAGATGAGAACATCAACACCACTCTCATGTCTGTGCGGTAAATATGAAGCCACAGCCAGCAACCAGTTAGCTTAGCTTAGCATAAGATTTGAGATATTGGAACCAGTTAGCCTGGCTTTGTCCAAAGGTTAAAAAAATCCACTTTTATTAGCACCTTTACTTCAAAACCCACTCTGGAGAGAATAAGCATATTTCCACAAAATGTTACTAAACAATGCGATGTCACGCATTTCTTAGGCTACAACTTTTTTTGTCACATACAGCAAACATCTCCTCACTATCTGCTAGCTGCCTGTCCCCTGAACACACTGTAAACAAACATCTCCTCACTATCTGCTAGCTGCCTGTCCCCTGAACACACTGTAAAAAAACATCTCCTCACTATCTGCTAGCTGCCTGTCCCCTGAACACACTGTACATCTCCTCACTAGCATCTTCTGGCTGCCTGTCCCCTGAGACACACTGCAAAAGCATCTCCTCCACTCTTCTGGCTAGCTGCCTGGTCCCCTGAACACTGTAAAAAACGTGGTCTCTGTAGACAGCCCAGGCTCCACAAACAACAACAAAAACAAACTGCGCCAACCTGCACCACCAAACATAACAAACAGTGTTCCAGCCAATAACCAACAAGAAGGATTTGGGGGCTGGGGGTTGGGGGGTTAGTGCGCGGAAGCACGGAAGGGAGGGGGAGGGGACGGGATGAGGAGGAGGGGGGGGGGGCGAGCTAGCCTCGTTTTGTTTGAAAATACTTTGAACGTCAACAAGAAGTAATGTCACCCAACATCGCTTAGAGCACCTTTAACATACAGAAGTGTTAGTACGCCCACAGCTGATAATAATCAAAAATGGCTCAGCTGTTAATGTGGTAATTTCAATCTTTTACTTGAGACTCATCCTCCTGTGCACACATGGAGGCTGGATGTACTGAGAGAGACTCCTTCACAGCTTACTCAGTGTTCCCTCACCAACTACATTTGGAAAATCGGCTCTTCGGCACATGAATGACGTCGCCGCATCCTGCTCCACGCTCTGTTCACACTCTTACTCTGGTTTGGACAGCGTTTCTCGGCTTCCATTGTTGTTTAATTAGCCGCACAGTGTGCAGATAATGGTGAGAGCTACATACCTTGGACAGGCCTGAGTAGGTTGCCAGGATGCCCACAATACCTGCTGCTGTGCCAAATGCGTTGCCTGGTTATTGCCAGGGAGGAGACTGGCATGGGAAAAACCTGAGGGACACAAAGACTGGGACAGGTATACAGACAGTGACACACACTTTAAAGCCGTGCCAGCATACGTAACATGCCAGGGCTTTTCCTGTCGGATGATCTGTGTGTGTGTGTGTGTGTGTGTGTGTGTGTGTGTGTGTGTGTGTGTGTGTGTGTGTGTGTGTGTGTGTGTCAGCGCAGATAACAAAGCATCTCTGCAGCAGGGTGAAGACCACGATGATAGCTTTTCATCCCATCAAACGCATTCACAATGTTAACACGGACACCAAACGTTCCCATCATGCACTGGTGTTGTTTTTTCTTTGAGAGCTGTAAATCTGTTCTTCAAAAGGATTTTTTTTTTTTGTTTCTGGTGGGAAAATCAGACAAACAAACATCTAGCACTCATTATTTTTTTGGATTTATTCTTTAAAAAAATGTATCAAATATTTTTGGGGCATTTATTTTGTTTAGAAATTTTATTTTTTACAGATGTTGACAAACAAATCCTTAAAAATGGAAACGGATGAGTCTTATAAATATCCTAAATGGAGAGTTTTAATGTGTTCACAACATCTTTCTTTTGGATGAAGAAAATTGGATCATGAGGGTCACTTATTTGTTTTTTTCCAAAGCTCCCAGTCACATTTCAGCTCCTGAAAAGTGCACACGTAAGTGAACCCAGTAATAAGATTTATTTGTCAAAAATCATTTTCGCAACACATGGCAGCTGATTGGACGAACGGACGAACAGATTTTGTGAACCGTACCACCCCTATTATCTTACACTCTTACAGTACGTACTGATTGTGTGTTACGGCTAAATACTGGAATTGAATCTTCCACTTCTTGTTGTTTATTTCAGATATGACCATTTCCTAAATAAATCAATGTAAATGCAGCCATATTGCTTGAAGTGTTTTTCCAATTCATAGCTGATTGCATTGACAACAGACAAAACCTTTCACACTATGTCCAATCAGGCTGAAATCATTCAAAATGTAATCCATCACAGATTGTCGACTGCCTGCTTTAAACTGTAACTGATCAACATAATCCAGCAGATTATTCAAAACTCAGCAATCCATTGTGATTGGTGATATGTTTGCTTATTATGCCTCAAATTGTTAGAAAGGTAGGGAGATGGGGGATAGCTACACGTAACCATAGACATATATATAATGTACCAGTAGATCCCGTTGCTCTGAACGAAGACCAGTGAAGGACATTAGAAGCACTTTTCCGGTGATGGCTGAGCGTTACTGAGCAGCCTCCAACTGAGAGAGACGACATAAATGTGACGTGAGCAACCTGTCTGAAAGTTGGAAGTCTTCTGGTAGCTGTGCCAAGAGAAATCTCTTGCACGTAACACAGGTCAGTTTAACACATCCAATTGCTCCAATCAGGAACAAGTTTGGAATCACATGATTCACTCTGCACATGCTCTGTTTAGTCCTTATTACACGTGTGAAGAAGCAGCCCACTGTGACTGACGCTGCACATTTTAGAAGGATAAAACTCATTTTAAGGTAGTAAAGTATTTTTTTAAACATAATTTAGTTTTGGGATAGCAGTGCCAGCTTTGTAGTAAAACTCAACAAACTTAAATCATGTTTATTCAGTGTCGATATGGATATCTTTCATGCAGGTTGTAAGTGCTAATGTTTTAGCTGTTAGCTTAAATTAAGATAGTTCATGGCGACAATTCTGGGTTAGTTGTCTCAGTTAGTAAATGTTACAACCTCCCCCAAGCAAAATTTTGGTTGTATTTATGTTTTTCCTTTAAAATGTAGTTTTGGAAAAGAAAGACAGACGAGGAGTGGCTCTCACAACGCATTCTCATGAACGGGTTTGTAGGATATGTATGAAAAGTTATGCACACTAAAACGTATGACTAATAACTAGGAGACTGCTGGCGCGTCACGTGATGCTCCGTCAGGTTAGCGGTAGTTGGTGGTTCAGTTACCCGAGAATAGTTGACTGTGAGCTGGGTACAGAGCACCGCGAGCTGCCGGTCTTTGTTGGTGGTTAGGTTACCCGAGAATAGTTGACTGTGAGCTGGGTACAGAGCACCGCGAGCTGCCGGTCTTTGTTGGTGGTTAGGTTACCCGAGAATAGGTGACTGTGAGCCGGGTACAGAGCACCGCGAGCTGCTGTCATTTCGGCAGAGATTACAGTTAAGTTTAGGCAAGAAAAAGTGAGCGTTACACGGCGACGGAAGTTAAGTTTAGGCACCAAAACGACTAGTTAAGATTAGGAAAAAGATTGTGGTTTATATTAAAACACACCCAAGGAACACACATTTTCTGGGTGATAGTCTTTAGTTTTCTCCGGGAAGTGAACTCCGCTCCCTGGCTTCAAAGTTCTGTGTTAACACCCGCCCATCCACTCCTACCACCTCCCTACATGTTCTTATACAACAGCACTCAATGTGGTGCACACAGCAAAAAAGATGTGGAAATCATACGAATCACAGTACTTATCTTTTTGTAGCTTTTCGAACATGAGAACAGGCTGCCTCTCAACACATACACACACAAATATTATGTTAAAAAGTAATTTAAGTGTTGAATAAGAGTTTCAATATCAAGTTTTTGTCATGATCCAAATTCCATGATGTTCCATTTCACCCCAGAGTATGGTACAACTAACCTGGACTATGGGGTAAAGTGTAACATTTTCCTCCTTGTGTTTGAGAGTTAACCATGCATTTTCTGTTTGGGTTGCAGAGATATCAGCTACACCGTTTTAATAGCAGACACATGGAATTAGTTTGTATCACATTTTGAACCCACTGGCTTAAAAGAGCTCCAAGATACAGCCAGAAATGTCCAAATTGTTACAACTGGTCTGCCCTATAATTTTTGTATCATGTATGACTTCTCTGTGGACTGAATGTTCCCTTCTGGAGTGGTGGAGAGGCTGCAGAGCCAGTATCTGTCTGAAACAGGAGGCAGCAGCAGCCTGCCATTGTTTCTCACAGATAAGAACAGGATGAAATGCCCGGCACACTGTGAGCAGGCAGCAACGTCAGCACTCAGCGGCGAAGACATGGGACAGTCTGTCGCTGCGTGCTGCATGTTGCAAAGTATGTTAGCCACAGTTTATGTGTCTCATCTTTGATCATTTTAGTCACAGAGCTCAGCGTCTCTTTTGAAAGATAAATCTCCAGCAGTCTGTGGTTGACGCCAAAGTTCTGAAGATATTTTCCAAATCCTCGAAAACTCGTCTGTCCATCTTGGTCTAAAGAATATCTGTCCGCTGCACGAATAACAACATTTAACTTAATATGTGTTTAAAACAAATATTACTATTGGCTATATTTATCTGTATTATTTTTCATTATTTGTCATGCAGATTAGGAAAGGAGATGTCACAATCTTTTTAGGGTTGTAAACAGTTTCACATTTAGAAGTGGGTTAAAAAATGTCTTTTATCGAGCAGCGGATGGATTATTTTTGGTAACGCTTTATTATATTTTATATTTCCAAGAACCTTTTCAGAAAATTACATAATTTGCTAAAAGAAAAATGTTTTTGGTATAATTTGGTAATTTGGAAAACAGAGAAAGCTATTTCAATTGTTACACTTCCAATGAATTAATTCCAATTTATAATGTAATTCAGTGAATCAAAAAATGTGTTTGTCTACAGGCAAGCGATTCAACAAATGAAAAGTACAGTTTATAGAAATACACACATATTTTCTCTATAATTAGTACGAAATGACATCGTCCATTTTGGAAACTTTCTAGAAAAGGATCAAGGAATGATAGCTAGATAGATGGATGGACGGACGGAGGGACGAACAGATAGATAGATAGATAGATAGATAGATAGATAGATAGATAGATAGATAGATAGATAGATAGATAGATAGATAGATAGATAGATAGATAGATACTGTATTCATCCCAAGGACGATATCTCACATACATAAAAATCACTCACAGAAATGTAAAGAGTTAACAATTGATGATTGACCCTTACAATAAACCATTGCCTTTTCTGTTCATCCAGATGGGCTGAAAAGTTGTTTGTTTGAATTCTGGAAATACCGTCAGAACTGACGCAGGCTTTGCTCTGTGACTCCAATGTAATGACAGCACAGTGAATGAGACCGTATGGAGGTCTGGTTGTCTTGTTTCTTCAGCCACGATGAGTCTACTCAATATTAACAGAATATGAAGTAACACCGGCCATTCTTCCCATTTAACCCTTGTGTTGTCTTCCAGTCGACCATAAAGTTGTTGTCCTTCCGGGTCAAAATTGAAAATGAACTTTTTTTGGCCCATTTTCTGACATTTTAGTCACATTTTGTCCACGCTTTTGGTGTTTTTTGAATTGATTTTTTCAATGCTTTTTTTCATTCATGGTCAATACACCTAATTTATATAACATCATACCAGAAATTATGAATTAGTTTGACTTAATAGTTAAGAACAGAGGATGTTGAGTGGATCACAGATGGGTGTCTGTCAAAGTTTAGTCAGGACACTGTTTTTAAACCATTTAAACATTTTTTTTCAAGTGCTACAAAATTGAATAAAACACCCAAAATGCAATGAAAGTAATCATTAACTTTACCTGCGACATACATCAATGCATCCATGTTATTTTTGGGCAATTTGGTTGAAAGAAACCCATATTTCTGATATAAAAAATCTTTGGAAAAGGGTAAAATTAGTGGTTAAAGTGGTTAAAAAAGGGTTAAGGAGTTCTAATGGAATAACTGTATTTACTCTGCAGTACTTCACTACCCTCACAACATTGCGTCTGATAATCTGAGAACTTTCCATTATTAAAAAAGTATATTATATCATTGTTGCAATTAGATGTCAGTTATTCCATAATAAGAAGTCAGAGTTGTGAATGTGTGAATTAGATAGAATAAAACAAGTATCAAGCTTCTGTGTTTTCGCTCAAAGTCACAAACCATTTCCCAGGACAGTGAGGGCAGAAAAGGACAAAGTGAATTATAAAAAGCACTGTGCAGTTGATGAGTGATGAAGCTGACATTCTCCCTTTCCTCCCCTGCTCCATCTCTCACCCCCCCCCATTCTTCCCTCAGTGGGCCCCCACATTGGCCGCTACTGTGGCCAGACGTCCCCAGGCCGTGTGATCTCCTACACGGGCATCCTGTCCATGACCATCACCACTGACAACGCCATCGCCAGAGAGGGATTCTCCGCCAACTACACCATCCGAGAGAGGAGCCTCCCTTCGGGATACGAGGATGAGGGTGAGCAGCTGGAGTAGCCATGAGAAAGGGAGGGGTGGGGGGTGTGGAGGGTAGACACGTCGTCTGGCATTAGGGAAGGACCAGGGTTCATTTCCTGGACGTTTCTGTGTCTCGTTTGCCTTTAACAGTGTGAAAAAATACACATTTCCCTTATAGCAAGATGCTGAATGTCTTTCAGCTGTAGGCGCTCAGCTGTATGTGATCTTTGACCTCTGACCTCCCTGTTGGAGGAATCCCAGAAATGGAACGTCGTGGTGTGTTTTGTGACCCAATCATCCAACCCCGACTTCCTCCCTACAGCAGCGTTCTTATACAGCAGCAGTCATTGGGTTGCATAAAGCAACCAAAACAAAAGTGGAATGCAGTGCTTAACTTTTCGTAGCTATATGAACGTATTGTTTCATGAGAACTGGCTGGAGTAACCCTGCCCATCTGGTGTTCTGATTTAGGGTCTGAATTTGACAAAAGTGTATGTAATCGTATCTCTTAGCTGCCACTTTAAAGCGTAACTCTCACCAAAATGCAACCTAGGGTCTTTTTGTGAATGTCCCAGAGTCAAACTTTCATTTAAAAGCATAATTAGGACAGAATCGCCACTTTTAAGATTTACCGTATTCTCGTTTTTGGGTCAAATGGCCTTTTGAATGGGAGTGTTAGGGATACTACTATGATAGCATCAAAATCACTATTCACTATTAACACTAAGAAAGGCTCGACACAACATGAGACTTTGCTCCAAGTATCACCAGGGGCTCTACACATGAACTCAGCATTGAGAACATTGTTTGTGTTCACAGAGTTTACTATAAAGAAAGGTTTTAACAACTCACTGTAGCTGTTGGGTTTTCCGATCCGGTTTTCGATCTCTGAATGCAACGTAACAGGGAGGAGAGTAAAGATGGAAAGCTCCTAAAGCTTAGTAGTATATAAATGCACGGATAATTCCTTGTTTTGTCGTTAGTGAAACACTATATTGACCTTGTAGTTGAAGAAGGAGCCGCATTCGGAGATCGACTCTTTGTGACTGATAAGATGGCAGCGAGCGGAAACAACAGCTACAGTGAGTTGTTAAAACCTTTCTTTATAGTAAACTCTGTGAACACAAACAATGTTCTCAATGCTGAGTTCATGTGTAGAGTCCCTGGTGATACTTGGAGCAAAGTCTCATGTTGTATCGAGCCTTCTTAGTGGTTTAAAAATAGTGATTTTGATGCTATCATAAAAGTGCCCCTAGCTCTCCCATTCAAAAGGCCATTTGACTGAAGACGAAAACACGGTTGATCTTAAAAGTGGCGATTCCGTCCTAATTATGCTTTTAAACGAAAGTTTGACTCGGGTACATTCACAAAAAGACCCTAGGTTGTATTTTGGTGAGAGTTACGCTTTAAATTTAAAATGGGATTTGGCTCTGATAAAAACAACAGGATGACCTTCTTTTAACTCGTATCTTCTCCTGTTGAACAATGATCACCAGGTAAAGAGTTGCTCTTGGTTATGGTTCCTTTTAGTGTGTTGTGTTGTGTCCACATGTTAAAAAAAACACTGTGTGACCCTGTAGGAATGCCTGGAGAGAGATAAGTTATGTTGACCCAAATGGTTTTTGCACTCTTGTATCCATGTAACCTCACCCCCAGTCACCCCTGTGTAGGAATGTGAGAGGTGAGTTTACCTAAAGTCCCACAGTGGCTAACATGGGCACTTTGGGAGAAATAAACATACATTTCCACATTTCACTGCTCTAAATTGATATTTAATGACTTAAAGTCAGTTGACTGTGTATTTATGTAATGTGTGGGTCAGGATTTACATGTCCCAACAGCACACAGTAGTCAGTGAAGCTATTTTTCTTTCTTTTCCTCATTTAAAATGGCAAAAGTGTCACAATAAATTTGCAAAACACTTCACAAAATAGGTATGAACATTATCCAGTTATTGACAAACCAATCTCACATGTGCTGGAGCTTTTGGGCATATCGAATGATCTTCATCAGCAGATGGCGTTTGCCAGTTGCCATAGAATTCTAGATGTTCAAATTCTACTCATTTTTGAGCACTTAAGGACCTCTCGTCCATGCTGGCTTACAAATTGAGGTTGGAATGCTCTTTTTGGTATTCAAATTGTGACATCCAAATCAATTAGAAACAAAAGCATTGACAAAGAGTGTTGTTTTCTAAGTCCTTCTGCACATTGTTCTAGGTCAGGAGCAGCATATTGTAAAGCTTTAATTTGACAAAAAAAAAGATCTTATTTGCATGTTATACGTATTTGATACCACCTCCTTCAATCGCAACAGAATGCACTGAGCTGGAAATTGTTTCTGAATCACACATGCACGTAGACATTTTACCAGCGGGGTCACATCATTATCTGTTGTTCAGTTTTCTTGTTTGTTTTTGCCCTGGGCAGAAAATGTGGGTGTTGTAGGATTGTGTGTGTGTGTGTGTGTGTGTGTGTGTGTGTGTGTGTGTGTGTGTGTGTGTGTGTGTGTGTGTGTGTGTGTGTGTGTGTGTGTGTGTGTGTGTGTGTGTGTGTTTTATCTGCTGTTGATGGTGAGTGTTAATGACAAGGGTACATGGGTGTAGTCTATACAGTATTCATCAAATATCTCTGTACTGTGTGTCTGTGTGTGTGTGTGTGTGTGTGTGTGTGTGTGTGTGTGTGTGTGTGTGTGTGTGTGAGATAGAGAGTGTGCTTGTTTTACTATATTTGTGGGGTCCGGGGGGGGGAATACCCGGGAAACCGGGGAATACAGTATACGTGTGGGGTCTGCACAGCCTTGTGGGGCCCAAAATGCTGGACCCCACAAGTTTAAAGGGCTGTTTGAGGGTTAAGACTTGGTTTTAGGATTAGCATTAGAATTAGGTTCTGGTTAGGGTGAGGGTAAGGGTTAAGGTTAGGCATTTAGTTGGGATGGTTAAGGTTAGGGTAAGGGGCTAGGGAATGCATTATGTCAATGACGGGTCCCCACAAAGATAGTGAAACAAACATGTGTGTTTGTGTGTGTGTGTGTGTGTGTGTGTGTGTGTGTGTGTGTGTGTGTGTGTGTGTGTGTGTGTGTGTGTGTGTGTGTGTGTAGCTCTAAGGCTACATTCAGACTGCAGACAAATCCAATTCTTTTCTCAAATAAGACAAATCTGCACTGTTATTTGCAAGTGATCAGATCGGATGTGTGTGTCCAGACATCTCCAGCCTATATGCATGGGTTGTTGTGGTAACAACGGCTTTCCAATATTGGTTCAATTTTATCACATTATTGCTTTATAATAATGTTTAAAAAAAACAGCCATTTCATAATCCATTCAGTTGAGCACATTTGGAGCATGATGGGTGGTCTTGATGAAGGGATACATCTGACAAAAAAGGTTGGGAACCACTGTTTTGAACAACCTGTTATCTTCTATTCACTCTGATGTCTACATCAATGCGTTCAGTGCGTTCATCCTTTTGAGATTCTCAGAAAGAACTTCCATTCAAGCAGGATCTGTGCTAACCGCCTCTGAGGACTCCAACTCTGATATCCTGCGGAGAATTTACGGTTTTCTTTCGCTAAGTCCTGGCCATCACCTTCAGAAATGGCTTCCAGCCGGGCCTTTGATCAGCTGGACGATCAGTGGGGGCGTCATTTTACGATCTTTCTTTCTTTTTGGCTGGAGAGCTGGAGGGATGGGGTTGAAGTTTGTCCCCTATGCCTGCTGTGAGGGAGACATGGTTGTCTCATGAATTGAAATGAGAAAAGTAAAAAAAAGAAAGGTTTTTGGATAGGAGACTGAGGCCAGAAGGAAAACATAAAAGTAAGCGAATTTAGGGATAAAGTGGTGTTTCTCTTTCTCATTGTCTTGCAGCAGTTTCACAGCATTTTCTGGCAAGAGTGGCCTACTCTGCTGGGGAAAGCTGTGAATTTGATGATTTGGACCTGAAAATGGTCAAAATTGACGATGAGTGCAAAAAAAACTGCTTCTACTGTCTTTTGGTGATGTTGCTAGCAAACTTTCTCCCTAATTTATTTGTGAAACTTGGAATGATGTGTGTGTGTTTGTGTCAGTCGGGTAGACCTTGTGTCTCCAGACAGGCCTCCCACACACACATAAATAATCACATTTCCTTTTGTTCCCCCCTCCCTCTTCCTTCCCAATGCTCCCCTGCTGTTACAGAGTGGACACTGTAGCCACAGAGACACCGACATGTTTGTCCAAAGGGTTGTTTTAAAACCCACTCGAAAACCCAAAGGATTTGGGATTTTCTGAATCCACGGAGGAGTGCATTATCCTTCAGTTAGAGTAAAACAATGGAAATCTGCTGAATTGGAGTTGAATCTGCATAAAAAAGTATTATGCTGAAGATAAAATGATTGGTTGAGCTACAATGAATTAACAACAAATTTGAAAATCGGCTAATCCTCCTAAATCATCTATCAAACAAAAATCATACACTGCTTCCAACTTCTCTGATGTGAAGATTTGCTGCTTTTGTTCTTTTTTATATCATTGTTCATTAATTTATCTTTGAGAAGTTGTGATAGCCATTTGTCCCCATTTCTGACATTTTGTGGATGAAATAATTCCCGGCCTACATGAAAGAAGATTGAACAGGATGAATTGGTTATGAAGATTATACTTACTTGCAGTATCAGGATAGAGTAGTGGTTCGAGAAAAGCCATCGGATAGCTGTGAGTTTAGCTGTCAAGTCACTCTTGATGGGATTATTGGCAAACAGTGATTTTGACAATGACATACTGTATGTTTTGTTATTTTGACTCTTTATTTGAGCACAGTGGATTTGAAACAATAATAAAGTGCTGACTTTCAGCTGTTTACATCCATATTATTAGTATTACAGTATTATATGTTCATACTAGCCAATCATGGCCTTCCCTGAAGCAAAACAGCAGGTTGTTTTTGAAATTTAAATGTGGGTTTTAGCCTCACATGTCTGCACGTAGAATGAGTGTGTGAATGTATGGATATTATACAAAAGCCAGTGTCACCAAACAGCCTCTAAAGTGCCACATACACAGGAGCTTGTTTGAAATGACTCTTTACTACTGCCCAGCAGGGACAGACACTTCACAGTGTCTGGGTGACACTCAATGCTCACTTGTTTTTCAAACCAACAAAATTAACCTTTTTTTTTAACACAGATTAATGACTAGAGGTGTTTCTTTCAGAATCCGCCATTACCAAGTAACCGAAATTCAGTTCATCCAGCTAATGATGTGTGTAATAAACTTTTTAAAGCTCTTATTCAAGGGGCAGTTTGTATGATTTTGATGAGAAACATTTCCCCTTATGATCCAATAATAATTACCTCCTCATTTGTTGATATTTTGGACATAAAAACTTGATTGCCACCCTGCGATGTGATTAGGAACAAATACTTTATGTTCACTGGTATCTAAGAAACACACAGACCATCATTTTAGTTTTACAATGGTCAAAGTAGATAAGATGATCAAGGTCATGAATTAGATCCAACTGGGTTTTATGTTCCTTGATAACGTCTAAATAGGTAAAGATATTTTGCTGATTTGAATCGAGCTCTGTGTCATATCAGTGTGGGCAGTGTGTTTAGATGAATGGTGTTTGGCTTCCCTCCATGGCGCCAGTACAGGGAAACCAAACACCATTCATTTAAACACACTGCCGGGCGCCAGGATAGCTCAGTTGGTAGAGCGGGCGCCCATATGTAGAGGTTTACTTCTCGACGCAGCGGTCCCAGATTCTACGCCGACCTGCGGCCCTTTGCTGCATGTCATTCCCCCCTCTCTCTCCCCTTTCAAGTCTTCAGCTGTCCTGTCAAATAAAGGCCTAAAATGACGCAATTCTTTAAACACACTGCCCACACAAAGATGACACAGAGCTGGTTTAAAAGCAAAGTATCCCTTTAATTGGTTGAAGCCATTTGCTATGACAGAGACCCATCTGGGAGATCAGTTGATTCAAATAAATGGTTATGTTTTCTGTAACTATCAACACAAAATGATAAATACAGTAAAATGGATAATACCTTCTTTTAACCACCACATCAGAGGCTAATGGCTGCAAAAAGTGATTCAATATCATTTAGGACTCGTTGACTTGTTGAACTCTTGTTAATAGAGGTTTTCTTTCTTTGGCAGATTTTGCTTGTATGGAGCCGCTGGGCATGGAGTTGGGGGAAATTTCCTCAGAGCAGATCACTGCCTCCTCCCAGTATAACTCCAACTGGTCCCCTGAACGCTCGCGCCTCAACTACCAGGAGAACGGCTGGACACCCTCTGATGACACCGTCAGGGAGTGGATTCAGGTCAGTAATGTTTGGTTACGTTAGAAGTCAAGGTATCACATTTTGGGGGAGGATTCTTGAATTTCTTGTGACTGAAATTACATCACACTGGTCTTCATTGTAGAGTCTGATCTCCAAATGTACGTTTACTCATTCATTGAGAAACCGTGTTCCCTGAGTTCGCTCACATCTGGTCTGAATATTGTTCACTCATTTGTCACACTTTTTCTCTGCACGTTATATGGACACAAAAGGAGCAGAAAATACGACAACATGCATTATTTATTCAAATTCGCCTCTCCAGCACAGTTGACATGTCTTGTCTTCATTGTGAAATCTGACGTAGCAGCCTGCAATCACTGAATGTGGAAATAGAGCAGGCCAGTGTTTCTAGCTATAAACACATTTGATATATTTTTACTGCTTGAGGATTCAGTTGGCTAAACTAACTGCTGTACAGGTTTGAGAAGGAAGAAGTCAGGTTGGCTTCTAAGTCGTGTTGGCCTCTGTACATCAGGGACACAACAAACTGTTTCTGTTTCAAGCTGCATTTAAAGGTCCCGTATTGTAAAAAGTGAAATTGCCATGTCTTTTTTTATTTTAAAGTATAAAGCAGGTTGAGGTGCTATATAAATACTGTGAAAGTATCAAACCGCTCAATCCACAGAGAAATGCACACAGCCAGGATTCAGAAACTGTGCCTTTAAATGAGCTGTCAGGATTTCTGTACAGTTGTGATGTCACAACAACCTATATATGTAGAAAGTGCTTTTTTTGAAGAGACTAGAACGGAGCGTTTCAGACAGAGGGTGACTACAGGTATTTTCAGACAGGCAGTATGAGAAAAATAATGTTTGTTTTTTTAACATTAAAGCATGTAAACATGTTGTAGTAGAAACCCAAAATACAAGTATGAATCTGAAAATGAGCATGATATGGGACCTTTAAATTAAACACATTTCATTCTTTGTATTTGAATTCTGGAGCTTTCTCTAATTTTGTTATGTAGGATACAATGCAATTTAAAGCTGCACTGAGAAGCCCAACATGCATTTCTATTATCTATCGTAAGGTTTATTACTATATTAATTGTGAAATATCTAATCATTTGCTTTCAATATGCACATACAGTGCATTTTTTCTTGTTAGATTGTAGTTTGAAACAATGGCGTTTGCTTTTCAAACATTGAGTCAGACATACACTATTGTTTTTTGTATGTGGTAGTTTAGTTCTACAGTAAAAATGTAGATATGGTGTGATATTAAATACAACTGACTGCATGAGTTCTACAGCGTCAGAAGCTGAGATGGCAGTTAGCCTGCTAAGCTATGCTAGTTATCGTTTAGCCAAACTAATTTAGCTTCATGACTACAATTAGCTACTTCATCATTTGGTTGTGTTTTTTTTTAAACTTAGTTAACAAGATGTCAGTTCATTAAAATGGATATTTTTTAGAGAGAGACAGAGAGAGCTACTGGTAAAAAACAAAAGTATATTTAGCTTTAGCCTGTGGCTTTCTCTCCAGCTAGTTTCAGTGGCAGGGTGCAGTTACTGTGATTTGTTTGGGTGTTTTTCATTTCTATTGCTTAATACATTTTATACGATGTCAAAGTGAGCTTCAGGTCTTTACTCAATTTGGAGCATCTATGTAGGTCCAAGTTTTTTTTTTTTTTGCATAGCAGAATACTGTTTTGTATGAGAATAAGCAGCAATGACTCAGCGTTTCAACTGAGTAAGGGAAAACAGAGAGCAAATATGGTCTTCACGATAAGCTTGAAATCTTTGGCACACATGAACTGTTTTTCTAATCCTTTTTTTCCTGCGCTCTTGAGAGTGCAGTCCATCGTGTTTGGCTAAAATTAAAGGAACAAGGAACTGATTTGTTTGTATCACTCTTAAATTATCAGCCCTGACAGGATGACAGCTCACCAAAATGTCTGGTACTTTTAGAGTTCTGGCTCATTTATAATTGGGCTTTGTAAACAGCAAGCATGGGCTTTTCGTATTATGGTTTTTGGACCAAAGAAAACTAACTCTAGGTGAGATCGCCCCATCAGATAGACCTATAAGGTGCAGCTGGAGTCCAAGACTGTCCCATTGTGCAGGACAGGAACTCATAGAGGAAGACTCACAATGCCCCTCGCAGTAAGAACGGACCCTCACTTCCTTCCTGTGGGGGTTAAAACAGGAAGTAGACATGAGGACGGTCTCGGTGCCGGATTAGTAGTAGTGTTTCTCTATTGTCTGTCTGGGGACTCCTTTTAGCTACCGGACCCGACAGCTGAGCCCTCAGGGAGGTAATGATATGAAGCACTGTGTTTTCATAGAGGCTAATAGGTTCATCTATAGAGAGAGGTTGTCGGTACACTTAAAATATGTAGTGTTTATTTTACTAAAGTTAATTTACCAATGATGCCTTCTGAATGTTTCACTATTTGTTTTAACTTAGTGGCACAAATTGTTTTCTAAAAGTGTTTCTTGAAACAAGGGATGTCACATTTAAGGACACCTTTTTAGAAATGAAATAAGAATTTACAGATTTTTTTTGATCATATGTACTATATGAGGCTTCTCTAACACAAATGCACATATCAAAACCATCTTCACTATTATACAGTATGTTGATATAGGCATAGATTTACATAGGCATCATTGTGATATTTCCCTGCCAACTTATGGGGAAAGCAAAAATATCCCTCCAAACATGTTGACCTTTGGACTTTGGTTTGATCCCATCCCCTTTTTCATGCTATAAATACACTTTTTAAAACTTACTGGTATATACCCTCACCTCCCTGACATGTTCCAGTCCACCTTTGTGTTCTTACTGTACTAACACTGAAACAAATGCTCCTTCTATTCATTTACAGTACAGAAGCTCTCAAATTGTCTTGATTTTATTGTTTTAAAGCCCTGGAATAAAAACCTACCAAGTCCATAAGGACACACTGACTGTATACTAAAGGAAGTGACGACACTCCTCATTCAGGTCAACCGTTGTGAGATTTGCACCAGCGACTTCTCAGTCCCACGCTCTCTCTCCTGACGCCCGAGGCTGGAAGCTCTAGTCGTGTGTGTGTGTGTGTGTGTGTGTGTGTGTGTGTGTGTGTGTGTGTGTGTGTGTGTGTGTGTGTGTGTGTGTGTGTGTGTGTGTGTGCACAGTGGCCAGTCCCTCCTGAAGAAACAGCAGACCATCCCCCTGCCACAGTGATTTATAGCCTTAGAACCCATACTGTTGCTTGCCCCCCGACTCTGTGAGGCGTTTGAGTTATGACTGGTGGTTTTTGTGAAGAGAATTTTCCATTTTATTTGATTAAGTGTGGTGCGTGGCCAACTCCACACAGCATAGCTTACGGCTTTCCATTTATCTTACTTGAAAAGAAAATTATGACTTTGTTAATTCTTGCATGCACGCCCACTCCGATGCTAACACTTCTATTATTCATTTAAAGGCATTCATATTTTATTGATACTATTTCAGGTTACTATATATAATTCTTTCGGGGTGAGGTTACCCGGTGGCAGTTGCAGATGGTGGCAGACAGTGAGCTCATTATTCAGCTTTCACATATATCTGTAATCCTATTTTTCACTCTTCCTAAACTCAATTTTGTATTTGTATTATGTATTGGTTGTCCCTTAATTGTTTTTGAA
Source organism: Sander vitreus (assembly GCF_031162955.1). NCBI lineage: Eukaryota > Metazoa > Chordata > Actinopteri > Perciformes > Percidae > Sander > Sander vitreus. The sequence continues at coordinate 1,948,532 of NC_135866.1, forward strand.
ATGCTCTATTTTATAATTTTGTAACCTTGTAATGGTTGGTCAGGTCTCCCTCGAAATGAGAAATTCCCTCAAGAGATTTTAATCTCAAGGGACTTCCTGGTTAAATAAAAATAAAAAATAATTTTAAAGATTGACAGAGGAATTAACTGTAATGTTCAAGAAGAAATGCTAAAATACCTCTTGCAATAAAATCACAGGAGAAACTTGTACGTAGTAAAATGAGCTTTGAATGTAACCTTTAATGGTAATTATAAAAGTACAAATCAACATGTTTCAAGCAACATGGCTCCTCTTAAACATACACAAATAAAACGTTTGTCTGCAAAAATGCTCAAAAGATCTGATCAGATACAAAAACATTACTTACACTGTAAAAAAAAATGTAAAGAAATATGAAAAATAAACGGTTAAATGACTGGTAGCAACAGCTGCCAAACAAAAAATGTAAAATGTATGTAAAACACCCTAATCAAATAAATGTTAATAACAATACATTTACTGTCATATTCATTCAAGGTTTAGCAGCAAAACACTGTAATTTTACAGATATTTATTTTGGCATAATGCTTTAAATAACAGTTGGGTTGTTAATTTAAAATGTCCATAATTTTACAGACTTTTGTACACAATTTAAAAAAAAACTGAAAACTACTGTAAAATGTTGTATCTATTTTCCATAAAATTAGGATTTTTTTTTCACAGTGTACTTTCAACGCCTCATTCGTACGAATGTGGCTCAAAACTGGCCAGTAGGTGCGTCTTTACAAGTTGTAGTGAATTGACGTCTAATTGAATACCATGATGTAAGCCCAGGAAAGGCTTCCTTCCCCTCCTGGCTTCAGGTATTTATAGACGCCCTGCCGTTTGTCTTCAGCATCTCTTTGACGGCACCAGGAAGAGCTCAGCGATGTGCATCTGGAGAAGACATTTGGGCCCCGTGTGAGCGGGGGTTTGTTGTCGTAGTTGGAGCAGGGGGGAAACTGAAAGACAAAAGATCCTCCAGAGAGCATTAAAATGGTCTTGCTATCCAGAGCAGACCTCTGGAGGAATGCCTCGGTGAACTTCCAAACCCAGGAAATGTCAATGACACAAATCAGACTGGTGAACATGAAGACGTACGTGTTAGGCCTATGTCTGAGTTTGGTTGGTGGCTGTGGTGAAAGACATATTTCAAATTTGTTTATTAGGATAAACCCCTTGAAATGTACCATCATCTTGTTTTCGAAGGGGTCCCAACATATATCACAATCATTACATAACAGGAGTGTCAGGAAGAAAAAAAAATAATAATTATAGAAATAATATAGCAATAGAAATACATACATAATGTACATGCAACAGGGAGGTAAATAAAAAACTAAAAACACATGCATAGATGTAACAAAACTTTACAACCACTAGGTGGCCAAACTGGCCAATAATTAATAAACGGTAGTGTGAGTCGCTCACTAACTACAGTCGGGTATGAACATTAGATATAAACACTAGGTATAGGGAATGACGGGATCATTGATAACAATGACAGTCCATTTTTAAGTGAGAAGACATGACATTCTTAAACATACCAAATATTGAAATTGATCTTAAATTCAACAGGTAAATGATTCCAATCTGCTGGAGCTTTAAACTTAAAAACTCTTTTGCCAAATGTTTTCTTAACACGAGGGACAGAGAAGTAGAGTTGAGCAGAGTGCTGAACTTCCTAGTTTGAGGTAAAAGGTACAAGATACTGTTGTCAAGTGTCTTTGCCATGTGCTAATCATAAATCTAATTTCTAATGCAATAAGTGAAGACTGGAGAGACCAGAAAAGTGATGAAATCAGAGTTATGTCATTCATCAAAGACAAATAAAGGCCCAAAACCAAGTAGATCTAATTAGTCTGATGTTCATTCTGGAAAGAGACCTCGAGGCTGCTAAATGAAAGAATTTCAGAAATGAGAACAAAATTCCTGCTGTTTCTTTCATCAATGCCAAACTGTCATTTAACAAATGTAATGAGGTGTTATGGGCCCAGTGGTTCTATATGCCACTCAGCAGATACATAACCATGTAAAAGTTCCAAACAAAAACAATGTTTCGTGATTTTTCCAGCAAGTTGTGCCTCCTTAATTGGCCGTTTTCATTTAGGAGATAGGGTCGTCTAATTAGTGTGTTACATTTTTTTTGGTGGGATAAAAGCCTCAAGGCTGCAAAAAGAAAGTATTTCGGAAATTTGAAAAAGAATTCCAACATTGTTATTAATGTAAATATGTCAGTTTTGAAGGTATACATGTCACTAAACATGATCCCTGATTCTAGTAGGTCTGCTATTGTGCCCAGTGATGGCTGTTTCCCCTAGCCTGACAAGCCAGACCCACATCATGATGGGTCTGGGAACTCACCATTGGCAGGGCTCAATCCGAGGGGCGGGATAAACGGTTGTCTGTCAAATTCCCTCTGCACGCAATAGGATAGAGCTACAACCAACCAGAGCAACGAAGAAGGTAGCAGAGCTAGTTGATAGATTAAACTTTTTGCCGTATCCGGTCGGCAAAACTCTGAACACATCTTCCTTTTTTAAGAATGACTTCAGGGCCGTTCTTTGTTCTTTTCTCAAAGAAAAGCTGAACTCCAAGTCTTCCAGAGTCACGGCCAAAGCAGCAGCCATTTCCTTTGTTTTCAGATAGCAGGGAATTCACGCGGAACCGTCGCAACTCTGCCGTCATTATGTTAAGCCCGCCTACCGACTCTATACACGATGTGATTGGCTTGACTAGAGTTTGGTTTTTCCAGCTCGCAAGCCAACGGCGAGTTGCTAGACGACCCTGGCTGCAAATTACATTTGCTGCCGCTAGGGGGGTCTAGATTTGTAGGCTATGTTTCCCCTGGTTGGAGAAACAATTGACCAATCAGTGGGCATAGTGTGTGGGATTAAGAACGGGGATGTCCTCTTCCTAAACAGTTACGTTCATCAATCCATAAAATATATAGCAACAGAAAAATGGTGACAAATGTGGAAAAGACCAACACAAATACAAGTAAAACTTGTTGTAAATCAACTAACAGAAATAATACTTCTCAATTGAAATCTACACATTTCTTTATCACATTCATTGCACCTAAAATCCGTGTCAACTGAAAATGATGTTGGCTGGATTATTGGTTAGGGCAAAACGACAAAACAACCCCTTCTTCTCAACACAAAGTCAGCTAACATCAGTCTTGTATAAAGTACTTGAAAGCAATACTGACCTGAGTATCTGATATTTACTGTAGTATCAAAAGTAATTTTCTGATATTAAATGTCCTTCATTTTTTGAAGTAAAAGTAAAGAAAAACTTTGATCATGAACTTTATTGTGGCTTCCTTACAGTAAAGCATAATATTCAGGGTTTCCAAACCTTCGTAATCATCATATTCAGAGTCATGACATCAACAAAGAAAACTAAAACAATTTTTTTTGTGAGGAAGAATCTTTCACTAAGTAGTAAGTAACGGGTAACGAAGATGCTGAGGGAAAATGCAGTGAAGTAAAAGTATACATTTTATTTAGGAAAAGTAGTGGAGTAACAAATGTACTTTGTTACATTGCAACACTGGCTAACATGAACACAGAGTAATGTTGAATGTATGAAATAGAACAAAATGTCAATCGAGTGTGATTCCAAGGCTAATTAAAACACATCAAAACATTGTCAGTCATGCAGTTTTTATAAGAAAGTAGTGAAAACTTTTTCTTTCCCCATGAAATACCCTGCATCCCCAAACTGCAGCACTTTCTTAAGTAAACACTGAAACCTCAGATGAGACTTGAGTAAGTGGGGCTCCTTCTTTTACTATCACTGCTAAAGCAGTATCCTGTTTTGGCAGGAAATAGCAGCATTTCTTTGTTCGGTCTCATTTAGCCATACTTGAGTGAATTATGTCCCCCTTTCCTGCATTTTGTTCCCTTCATTAAGAAGCTCTAAGTGTGACTATTTTCTCTGGAATTAATGTAGGCACTGCCAAGTGTTGAGTAATTAGAAGATGGAAGAGCAATTAGCCGTAGTCATTTGATAGAGGAAGTCTGGAGAATGGAGCTTTGCACGGCCGCTACAGGCCCGGGGACGACTGTAAGAGCTGAGGCTGTCCCTTTTTAAACTGGGGAAACATCACCAGCTCTTTATTCAAACTCTGAAACATTGTCTGCTTGTTTGTTTTTTTCACTTTTCAGACAGATCGTGTTGAACATTGTCTGTGCACAACGCCTGACTGTTTGTACAATTACGTAGATACAGATACAGATAGCTTTATTTATCCTCGAAGGGCAATTCAGTTTCTACTGTCCACCGAAACATAGCCTATACACCCACATTCATACTGCCAATCATCAGTGACAGAGGAAGCACAATAAAAGGGAATATAGGAAAGTGTGACCTTTCTCTTTTTTCTTGGGATACTTTCACCTCTTGATGCCGCTAAATAGCCTCAAGCATTAACCAATCTAAGATAGCAATACTCTTGAACAGCTCATGTCCCCACAGAGGACCTGTGATGCATTGCTTCATTTTAATAAAGGGTCACAAGCTAAGATGACTGGAAGCCACTGCATTTCTAAACTCAACTCTTGATACTATAATGACCAACAGAAATGATCGAGTCCCATGTTTGTTACATTTCACAACAACACCTACTATACACACTGTCTCTGTTACATACAGTGCGTGTTGCGTTCGCATGACACATCTCATGGGAATGTAGATCAGAAGGCAGCTGGGAACGCCGGCGAGCAATCCCACAAAACAACGTTTCCCAGGGGTCTTGCTGTCAGTCACAGAGCCCACACAAACCCACGGGAAGCTATTTTCTTCTTGTTCTTCTCCTGAAAAAGCAGCAGTGGGAGAAGTTAAATAATGGCCTCGGGTCCCTTCCCATGTACAGTATCACATGGTAACGTCTCTATGGTTGTATAATTACACACCATATATCACAGGCAGCCCACATACTGAAGTGCTGTGTATTTTTATATGCAAGTGATAATTTCCAAACTCAACAAACAAGCAATTTTGTTTAGTTAAAGTGGAATGAAATGGAGGGTCACCTCATTAAATACACAGTTATGGAAATAAATGGATTCCCGTTCATGCCTTAATGCAGTTTGGAGGAACTTAATGTGATAATGGAGCTCCATTCTGATCTGCTGAAGTAGTCCTAATTTAAGATGTAAGATTTGTGGACGGGTATGTATGTGAGTCACTGATTTAAAAAAGACCGCTGGAAGCTTTCTGTTATCACTAGCACTCTCTTTGATGATAACTATCGTTTTAGTAATCTTTCATCGTCATGTTTCTGGACGCTTCTTTGCTGCAGTGAGATAAAAGTGCCTCGGCCATCTGAACAAGACTTTTTTTATCGGTTATTTAGCCCTTGGATCATAATTTCGTGAGGAAACTGGGGAAACTATGACCACGAGATGCGGTCATGTCGCTGTGATTTCACTTGGAGTAACTTATTTTAACAATTTCTTTGAACTGCTGGTGAAATAAGGATGATTACAGTAGTTTATTTTTTTTAAGTTACACCGCAATTTGATTTAAAGCGAAAAACTAGATTAAAACACTTGGATGGACGTTTTATACGGTGGAATTCTCTCTATTTTTAGGAAGTCTGGCAAATCATTTTACCTCAATCACAAGACAATGTGTTTAGTCAGTCGAGTCATACAGTAAATTCCTTTCAGCCACCAGAGAGATGTTGGCTATTTTAACATGTGACAGTTAATCGCCTTGTTTAAGCAGAAAAACCACCGGGGTCTGTAGAGTTTTTGAGAATTAAAAATATATTTGTGAGAGAGAAAAAGAAACTAACAAATGGAAGGTGGAGGTTGAATAAAGTTTGCAGCAGCACTTTATCATAAGAGGAGATATTCCTGAGAATTCATAATCTATCAACATATAATCAACATATTGACCTTACCCTCTGACATTTTGGGAAATATGCTTGCTGTTTGTTATCCTACAAAGTCACATAAGAGGGTGATAACTGATCCATCTCTGTCAGTACAGAGATCTAGGACGCGTTAAGATTAGCTTAGCTCAAAGACTGGAAGCAGGAAAAAAACTGCTTGTCTTTTTATGGTTACATGTTTTATCAAGCTTATAGCCTACTCAAATGTGCGAACGAGGACGTTTTTATTTTTACTTTTCTTTCGACATTGATATCTCCACACTGGATTAACAGAGTTTTACAACAAATGAAAGAAGAAACGTCCATCTCCTTTCATTTGTTTGCTATTTTAACTGCGAAGATAGCCCTTACCAGTCTCTTCCAATGTTAGTTTATATCAAGACCTTTGGACCCTTCGGAACATTGGACTTTGGGAACATAGGACCCTGAAACATTGGACCCTAGAACATTGGACCCTCGGAACATTGGACCCTTGGAACATTGGACTCTAGGGACATTGGACTCTTGGAACATTGGACCCTTGGAACATTGGACCCTTGGAACATTGGACCCTTGGAACATTGGACCCTGGGAACATTGGACTCTTGGAACATTTGACCCTTGGAACATTGGACCCTTGGAACACTGGACTCTAGGGACATTGGACTCTTGGAACATTGGACCCTTGGAACATTGGACCCTTGGAACATTGGACCCTTGGAACAATAGACTCTTGGAACATTGGACCCTGGGAACATTGGACCCTTGGAACACTGGACTCTAGGGACATTGGACTCTTGGAACATTGGACTCTTGGAACATTGGACCCTGGAACATTGGACCCTGGAACATTGGACCCTGGGGACATTGGACCCTGGGAACATAGGGATGACCCCTTATCAAGTTAGCGAGATAGCCGCTATTAAATTCAAGAATTACAGGGGGTTTATCCACAGTTACAGGCTAGCAGTTTCCCCCTGCTTGCAGTCTTTGTGCTAAGATAGGCTAACCTGGACCTCTCTGCACTACTCTACTTTAGAGCTCAGTAAAACTTGTATATTTAGTTTTATTGAGCTGACTCTTTTCATGTTCTGGAGTATAAACTAGGGTGAAACAGTGTACCATACGTTCACCTAAACTAAACTCACAATAGTTCTGTTTTTTTTTTTTTTTAATCCAGCTGTTATATATTTAGTCCTTATTTACTCTTACAAAGTCTGCTGTTGGTCCGACACAACCTCTTACACACACACACACACACACACACACACCACAGGTCACACAATAGTCATTAGTGATGCTGGTGGACAACCATAAAATTGATCCTGAGCTGGTTTCCACACACTCACTCATTCTCTCTCTCTCTCTCTCTCTCTCTCTCTCTCTCTCTCTCTCTCTCTCTCACTCTCACTCACACACTCACACACACACACACACACACACACACACACAGACTCTTCTGGACATCCTTGTGGATCAGCAGCCTGAGGCTCAAACCTCAGTGCATCTCTGATTCAACAGGCCTGAATTAAACACATGACCTAAATCAAATGTCACGCTCCATCCATTTCTGGGAAAAGGGAGTTTTGTTGATAATAAAATGTCAATAAAAAGCCAAAAGGAATCACTTAAGAAATGTTTTCTCTCTTTTTACTATCAATTTTACATCGAGAGGACTGGTGTTTCTCACCATAGAGATATTTTGGAAGAGAACATGATTAAGGAGAGTACTCATGACTTACAACTCTTGTAAGCAGTTTAGTTGTGGAGTATATGACTGCATAATGTTCCTGTAAAGCTCTTTGTTTTGTGTCAGGGAGGCAGTTGTCTTAACAAGCGGTGCTGCCTTTCTCTCCAGCGTCCTGCTCTGATTTTTCACTGTCTGCTTATGGACGGATCACGGTATAATTAATGAGACCTGAGCCTCTTGTTTCCCATGTGCTTAAAGTGAAACATGGTGCAAGCCAGTGTTGTATTTTACTGTAAAAAAAATAATATGCTTTGGCTCTTTATGTAGAAGCTGGGACTAAGCAATTCATTAAACTTTCATATTATATTTTGTTTGTAAAAAACTTGAGACCTTTTTTCTTCTTCATTTCTCATTTCTCATTTGCGGTCTCCAACTGGATTTGTGGATCACAAATCTACTTCTTTTACCTGGAGGCCAGTGGTTCCCAACTTTCTTATACATGCATTCCAAAAAATGTCAAACTTGATTTTATTCAACACTATTACTTATATAAAAGTGGATGTCAGTGTTTTAGTCAGTTTGGCCAACAGTTTGCTACCACTTGTCAGTGGCAAAGGTTGGTTGTTTATACATAACTTTAACCTCTATATTTCGACTATTTAGCTTTGTATTTCAACCATTTATACATAACTTTTAGCTTACTTTAGTTAAGGCTTCTTTTCTTGCTCGCTAACTACTTCTCACACACTCTTATTTGTAACATATTGTGTTCAGGTGTTACAGCTGAACCAGAAGGTCCGAACCTCGCCTTTAATCCTGTCTGAATTATATTTCCTGTGTTTCCAGGTGGACTTGGGATTTCTGCGATTCGTCACAGCTATCGGGACGCAGGGAGCGATCTCCAAAGAGACCAAGAAGCACTACTACGTCCGCTCCTACAAAGTGGACCTGAGCTCCAACGGAGAGGACTGGGTCACCATGAAGGAGGGCTCCAAGCAGAAGGTAAGGATGAGCAGTGGTGGGAGATGTATTCACATCCTTTACTTAAGTCAAAGTACTAATACTGTAAAAAAATACTCTGGAAAAAATACTCTGTTACATGTAGAAGTCCTGCATTGAAAATGTTTCTTAAGTTAAGGTATAAAAGCATCATCAGGAAATTGTACTTAAAGATGATTTATTTGAGGCTTTTATGGCCTTTAATTGATAGGACAGCTTGAAGACAGGAAAGGGGTCACAGAGGGGGGACGACATGAGGGAAAGGGCCGCGGGTTGGATTCGAACGCGGGCCACTGCCAAGGACTTAGCCTACATGGGGCGCACACGCTACTGGATGAGCCAGAGGTCACCCCATAAAAATGTACTTAAAGGTCCCATGGCATGAACATTTCTTTTTTTTAACATTAATATGAGTTCCCCCAGCCTGCCTATGGTCCCCCAGTAGCTAGAAATGGCGATAGGTGTAAACCAATGTCTGGAATCTTCCCTTTATGACATCATAAGGAGCAAGGTTACCTCCCCTTTCTCTGCTTTGCCCGCCCAGAGAATTTGGCCCACCCATGAGAAAGAGAGAGACATCATGGCTTTCAAATGAGCAAAGCATGGCAGTTGGTCAAGGCCACACCCCCACCCTCCACCTTGCCCCCCCCTCTCTCCTCCTCAATAGCATTTAAAGCTACAGACACAGAAATGGCACATCCTAAGGAAAGCTCATTGTGGGACTGGCTCTAGTGGCTGTAAATCTGCACCAAAGCTGAATTTTGGGAAAGAGACTTCAGATACAGTATTAGGGGACCACTAAGGTCTATATAAAAGAGACTTCAGATACAGTATTAGGGGACCACTAAGGTCTATATAAAAGAGACTTCAGATACAGTATTAGGGGACCACTAAGGTCTATATAAAAGAGACTTCAGATACAGTATTAGGGGACCACTAAGGCCTATTTAAAGGCATCCAAAAAGCAGCATGTCATAGGACCTTTAAAGTATTCAAAGTAAAAGTACTGAATGCAGAAAAATCCTCACATTTTAGAAACAGTTGTGTGTTAAATGGTCTAATCATTGTAAATGTACTTAGTTACATTCCCCCAGTAATGAGTGACTCTGTGAGGATGGCTGAATCAGTGTTTTCCAGGGCTGACAGCATTTGGCAGCATCCCTAATCTGAGCCTTGACTGAAATGAGTGCGCTGTAAGTCTCATCAAAATCAGAATGCATTTCTGTGGAGGAACACTGGTCTGGAAGTCGTCTCAGTGACACTGGTGCGGAGATAAATTGATAGCTTCCAGAGTTTCTCATTACAGGACATGTTGATAGACGTGGTACAAGTACAAACAAACCAGCAGCATGTCAAACTCTCAACTCCTGTTAAATCCAGCCATTGCAAATCCTGCACTCAACCCATTTTTTCTTTTCTTTGCAAGTTATTTTGTTTTATTTTGTTTTCCTGTATTTATTGTTTATTTCATATTAATGTTGAATATGTTTGTTTGTTTATGTATGCACCTTTCACCAAGGGAAATTACACATAAGTGTTGGTATTGTGGCGGTAAAGGCGCTGACACACCAACCCGATAATCGGCTGTCTGACAGTCTGGCGAGGTCGGTGACTCGAGTCTATTCGGTGTGTTCCGTGCCGTCGTCAGTCGGAGGAGACGTCGGCCTTCATTTTGGCCGATTTGACTTGTTGAATCGGTGGGTGGGCAGTCGGACTCAAGGACCAATTACCGGAAATGACGAGCGGGATGAGCGTGACGAACGCCTCTCAAAATCTGACGAAAATCTTTTAAACTGACCTTTTTCGATCTGAAATGAAGACAGATTCAGCAACTGCACGGCCTATTTCTCTCTTAAAATGTTTTCAGAAACACGTTTCGGTGAACTACTTTCGTAAAATACGAGATCCGAATGAGCCGCCATTATGGTCTGGCTTTGAAATTTGGGAGAAGCCAGACCCACGTGACACGTTTGTCCAATCAGCTGCCGGTTTGAATTTTTTGGGCAACAATACAGATTAGTGCCGCATGCTATTATGGAGACGTATTACGTCTTGCGCAGAACGTATGCTCAAGTCGGCGTCGCTTTGGTGTGTTTGGCACTTTGACCAACTCGGGGAGACTGATCAGTCCGACTGCCTTTTCTGCCGACCGTCGGTTGTCGGGTTGGTGTGTCAGAGCCTTAAAACGTTTTCTCATTTCTTTTCTGAAGAGTTATCCAGGTTGCTTCAATGCCTCACGTTGAACAGCCAGTTTCACTTCGGTTTTTGTTCTGTTAGAGCACAGCAGCTTGCCAGTTATTTCAAATGAAAGTTAAAAGTCAAGAGTCTTAAGTCACAAGTCGGGGTCAAACCACATTCTGCTCAACCCAAGAGTTTATCTACAGTCAGCTGATTATTATACACGTTATCTGTCTATTTGTGCAGTGTTTAAGGCTTTTTGAATAGCAGTATAGATTTGAGCTACCTTAATACCAGCGTTGGAAGAAGTATTCAGATCCTTTACTGAAGTAAAAGTACTAATACATAACTGTAAAAATACTCTGTTGCAAGTAAATGTCCTGCATTGAAAATGTTACTTAAGTAAAAGTATGTAAGTATCATCAGGAAAATGTAGTTAAAGTATTAAAAGTAAAAGTACTCGATGCAGAACTCTCCTCCCGTTGTAGAAAGTGTAAAGGATCCAAACAGTTGTGTGTTTAATGGTCTAATCATGTCAGCTGGACTTATAGGCCGTTATATTGTTGGCTAGTTTACTTTAGAATAAAACATCAGATTTTATAAACTACATGTATTTTGTGTGCAGTAATCTTAATGTGTAAAGTAACTAGTAACTAAAGCTGTAACAGATGAATGTAGTAGAGTAAAAAGTATAATATTTCTCGAGTTCTGTAGCAGAGTAGAAGTAGAAAGTAGCATGAAAAGAAAAGACAAGTAAAGTACAAGTACCTCAACATTTGGACTGAAGTACAGTACTGGAGTAAATGTACTTAGTTACATTCCACCACTGCTTAATAGAATAAAGGCTACTGTCATACACAATGCTGAAAGTAATGAAAAGGCTGCAGCTGGATTAGCTGTGTTGCAGTACTACGACACACTGTAGTCATGGGCAAGCTGAATACAAAAAGCATTTCCAACACAGGAGTATTAGCAGTAGCAACAGAAGTAGCACATGTGATACTAATAGTGGAGGAAGCATGAGTAATCACAGTAGTAGCAGCATATAAAGGCCAGTGGGTTTTTTGCTGTTGCCGTAGTGATAGTGGAGACAGTAGCTGCCACAGCAGATGACTCAGCATCAGCAGGACTTGCAGTAGCAGTGGTAAAATATCAAGTACCAGCAATGTTTTCACTACCAATAGAAGTAGTACTATTGTCAAAAGCGGTAGCAGCAGCATTTTCTTCAGTAGTAGCAGTAGTAGTACTAGTAGTAGTAGTGGCAATGCTGTTGAAGTACTGTAGTAGCAGTACTGATGGCAGTGATAGTAAGTAGTGGTAATTGTAGCAATTGTACTAGTGATAGTAGAATCAGAATCAGAACTACTTATATTATACACTATAATAATCCATTCATCGTTGAAGTCATTTCTTAAGAAAACATTCACTAATTCCAGCTTCTCTTGTGAGGATTTGATCAGATTCAGATTCAGATTTATTGCCAGGTGAGTAACACTTACTTGATGGTTGGTGCATTCATAAAGAGGCCGGTAGTAGTAATAGTGGCAATGTTGGTAAAGTAGTAGTAGTAATATTTGTAGTGGTAGTATTTTCCAATCTTGTGATCTTCCAGGGGTGGCAGACAGTGTTAGTAAAAGTAGTAGTTGTGATAATATTCATAGTGCTAGTGTTAGTAAAAGTAGTAGCAGTAGTAATATTCATAGTGCTAGTATTTTCTTATCTTCAAGGGGTGGCAGGCAGTGTTAGTAAAAGTAGTAGTAGTAATATTCGTAGTGGCAGTGTTAGTAAAAGTAGTAGTAGTAATATTCATAGTGGCAGTGTTAGTAAAAGTAGTAGTAGTAATATTCATAGTGGCAGTGTTAGTAAAAGTAGTAGTAGTAATATTCATAGTGGCAGTGTTAGTAAAAGTAGTAGTAGTAATATTCATAGTGGCTATGTTAGTTAAAGTATTAATAATATTCATAGTGGCAATGTTAGATAAAGTAGTAGTAGTAGTAATATTCGTAGTGGCAGTGTTAGTAAAAGTAGTAGTAGTAATATTCATAGTGGCAGTGTTAGTTAAAGTAGTAGTAGTAATATTCATAGTGGCAGTGTTAGTAAAAGTAGTAGTAGTAATATTCATAGTGGCAGTGTTAGTAAAAGTAGTAGTAGTAATATTCATAGTGGCTATGTTAGTTAAAGTATTAGTAATATTCATAGTGGCAATGTTAGATAAAGTAGTAGTAGTAGTAATATTCGTAGTGGCAGTGTTAGTAAAAGTAGTAGTAGTAATATTCATAGTGGCAGTGTTAGTTAAAGTAGTAGTAGTAATATTCGTAGTGGCAGTGTTAGTTAAAGTAGTAGTAGTAATATTCATAGTGGCAGTGTTAGTTAAAGTAGTAGTAGTAATATTCATAGTGGCAGTGTTAGTAAAAGTAGTAGTAGTAATATTCATAGTGGCAGTGTTAGTAAAAGTAGTAGTAGTAATATTCATAGTGGCTATGTTAGTTAAAGTATTAGTAATATTCATAGTGGCAATGTTAGATAAAGTAGTAGTAGTAGTAATATTCGTAGTGGCAGTGTTAGTAAAAGTAGTAGTAGTAATATTCATAGTGGCAGTGTTAGTTAAAGTAGTAGTAGTAATATTCGTAGTGGCAGTGTTAGTTAAAGTAGTAGTAGTAATATTCGTAGTGGCAGTGTTAGTTAAAGTAGTAGTAGTAATAGTCGTAGTGGCAGTGTTAGTTAAAGTAGTAGTAGTAATATTCGTAGTGGCAGTGTTAGTTAAAGTAGTAGTAGTAGTAATATTCGTAGTGGCAGTGTTAGTTAAAGTAGTAGTAGTAATATTCATAGTGGCAGTGTTAGTTAAAGTAGTAGTAGTAGTAATATAAAAACCATCTGTGGTAACAACAGTCAGAAGAAGTAGCGCAGTAGCCCAAGCACTAATCTGTAATATTGTGTTCAGATCTTCCAGGGGAACCACAACCCGACAGACGAGGCTCGCTCCTTCTTCCCCAAACAGACTCTGGCCCGCTACATCCGTGTGCGCCCCATGTCCTGGGAGCAAGGCATCTGCATGCGCTTTGAGATCTACGGCTGCAGAACGTCAGGTAACCCGACACTCCCAGCACACGCACTCACACAGTCCGTATGATGCCAAGCTACGCTCCCAGCTTCAACTCTTGATGCATTGATTTATGTTTTTTCAATAACTCTAGCACTGGAATCACAATTCATTCACATATGTTGTGCATTTTCTTTCTTAATTAACTTTCCCTCTCTCCACATGGATCATTAAAGTTAAATGTAATCTATCAAACACACACATATGCAGTAATGCATGTAATGTGATGATTATCATATCTACATACAAAATACACACATGATACATGCACTCACTATTTGGAAAATTCACTTTTTGTCTTAGTTTTTGGTAAACAGAAAACAATAACCAAGACTAAAGCTCACAATTTTCCATCCACAAATGTATATTATTTAATGTAACATCCAAATTTAAACAATACATGTTGTGAAAAGTACACAATTTTAACTTTCTTAACAATCGAGGAACTTTTGCAAATACAAAGTTACGATATTAAACTAGGACTTTACTTTCACAACTACAATACCAACTTTCTTAAACGTTTTATTCGATTTTACAAAGACAAACGTTCTTTTACAGACATTACGTGCACTCTCCTAACCCTGGGATGCATACAATTTTCTCACTTTTGCACATCGTGAATCAAACATCTTTTTGGCTGGCGAATGAAAACCTCCTGCTGCTCTCTGTTGATTTAAAATAATCACCGCTTCCATGGCGAGCGCAAACTCCTGCAGAGGGACACCATTATTCATTACTGAGGAGCAGAGGAAAATCATGCCTCATTACTCCTCCTCTAACATTATATGAGCCTCAGTCCTTGATGTGCTACAAGCAACTCTCAGTAGGTGCGCTCCATAACGTAGATATTCGGCTCTAACTCATCGGAAAACAGTGCTAGACAGGTGATTCAGGAGACATAATGACACAACTGGGAAAGCATGTGCGGTGTGCAAGTACTGAACTATCATTCACTCCCAAACCTGTAACCTTAAACTTCCTCATTTTGACCAACATTTCATCCCATTTCTGTATGTAATCCTAAACTAAACTTATCCAAATCCTGCAATTTAAAAAAGTAATAAAATACAGGAAAGACAATTTAAACCATTCATTTCTACCCCTGGGGGTACGTTTTGTACTCATAAGCATGGAAACACAAGAACACACACAGACAGTACTGTAGGGGGCTTCCATAATGAACACTGAGTAGCTGTATATTCACATTGTGGAGGAATTAACGTCCTTAGGAGCTGTTGTTAAGCCCCAGATATAAGTCTGGAAGCATTTGTCAAATACTAATACCACACTGAGACCACAACTGTTTGGTTCCGGATATTAGATCTAGCTTGTTGTGGATAATGGATTCAACTTGGCTCGCAGTGACCAGACCATTGTGTCCACATACTTTAGAGTTAAATTAACTTTTCTCATTCCGAGAAAACAAAAAGCACTGCTAATGTCTCTCAATTATTCAGTAACTAACACTAAGTGCTGTGGCATTTGATAAGCCTTCAAACTGCTCCATCTGGTACTCAAACTGGACTTCCTGGATCATATCTCATCGTCTCACTTGTACCTGTAGCAATGTTGCCCTTTGAATTTCTGTTACGTAGGGCTGTTTTTGCTCTGAACACCCTCTATTAAGAAGCAATTGTTAGTCTGAACACAGCCTTTGGAAGAGTAGGAACAGTAGGAGAAGTAGTAATACCGAAGCACAAATCATACACTCTGTGCCGACAAACATGTGAACACCTGGGTCTGCTAATGGATGTACAGTATTGTGCACCTTGAAAACCCTGTGGGGGAGAGTCTGGTGGGAATAGGTTATAAACCTTGTTAAAAATCAATCAAACATATTTACAACAACAAAAAATTCAATAGTGACACATGAAAGGGAGTGCAACAATAGCCTGGATGACAGCCGCATACAAGCAAATGAATGACATATTTCATTCCAATACAGACTGCAGGACAGGGAGTGAGTCTTTATGTACTGGCTTATTCAGAACATTGGCAACTTTGACTTCTCATGAAGGGCATTGACACGTCGCCAAGAAGCCTCTGAGCATCTGCAATGTCTTAATAAGTAAAAAATAAGTCATCAATGTTCTGAAATAAGCAATGCAAATGATTACGGACGTGTATAACTGAAATTGGAAATAAAACTGGTGCACACAAAAAATGTGAACACCTCTGTGTGTGCAGACACCTTATGAAGGTACCAGTGCTCGTAGTTTTATCGGTATGAATGGAAATAGTAACAGTAAAGCTACAGGTAAAAACACAAGTTGTTAACAATAAAGTAACTGCCTCAAAACAATGCAAAATGAAATCAGTCTTCATACTAAGACTGGGCAATATATCGATATTATATCAACATCGATATATGAGGCTGGATATCGTCTTAAATTTTGGATATTGTAATATCGAGATATGGAGATATGACACAAGTGTTGTCTTTTCCTGGTTTGACAGGCTGCATGTGATGTACCAGACTAACTAGCTGTTTTATTGTTTGTATCCACATTATTGGTGATTATTTATCAAAACTCTCATTGTGTAATTTTGTGAAAGCACCAATAGTCAACACTACGTTATCGACATCAATGTATTTGTTCAAAAATATCGTGATATTTGATTTGTTCCATATCGCCTAGCTCTACCTCATACATATTTATATGCACAAAACCCTACATTATTCCATGTTCAAGCATGCTCCCAGATATGATAAATGAGTCTCTGGTGTTTTTACTCTTGAGTTTAAACACTGCAGAGGGGGCCAGAGGGCATTGACTAAAACTGCTGACTAAAGCATGATAAGGATGGGAGTAGCTTTTCTTATCATACTGTACGCCTTTTAAAAGTTTCTAACCCACCACTGCCCTCTCTCTCTCTCTCTCTCTCTCTCTCTCTCTCTCTCTCTCTCTCTCTCCAGACTACCCCTGTTCAGGGATGCTGGGGATGGTGTCAGGCCAGATCTCAGACGCTCAGATCAGCGCTTCGTCGTACGCCGACCGGGGCTGGGTGGCTGAAAACGCCCGCTTGTTGACGGGGAGATCGGGCTGGACCGGGCAGCAAACCAAGCAGCCCTTCAGAAACGAGTGGCTACAGGTGGGGTTCATACTAGTCTTGCATTGCAGACCTTCCTCCACAGCGCTACGAAGGAAGGTCTGGCTAGTCCACACAGCATTCCGGGATGGGAGAAAAACGTGCTCGCGTTTATTGCCATTTCTTTAAACCAATCACAATCGTCTTGGGCGGTGGACTCAATGACGGTGTCGCTGCAAAACAGCCTCTGGAAGGAACTTGTTTTGGTGGAACATGTGTACATTCAAAAGTAGTTTTAGTCGTGCGAGAGAAAACTCCGATTGGACAGATAGTCTAGCTAGCTGTCTGGATTTACCCTGCAGAGATCTGAGAAGCAGTTAACCATAGTCCTCACAAATCCCATAAATGAAACGTTATCAATATTAGGTTCGTTCGGAACTTTACAAGTGAGAGTCAGGTTGCCTGTCTGTCTGTTAGTCCGTTAAGTCCGCTCGTCATTTAGTCAAACCAAGCATTGTTTCCCTTCCTCGTCCTCCCTGGCAGGTGGATCTGGGCCAGGACAAGATGGTGAGTGGCGTGGTGATCCAGGGAGGGAAACACCGTGACAGGAATGTCTTCATGAAGAGGTTCAGGGTGGGACACAGCCTGGACGGAGACGAGTGGACCATTGTTAAGGAGGACAACACCACCAAGCCCAAGGTTGGTCTGATGTGCATGTACATGTGTGTCATGTACATATCACATGTTTAAATGCCCATCCATTAGAGATGTCTTACTTTTAAGGATGTTAGTTTTTACTAGGTAGTATCTGACTCACATTTAACCCTGGTCAAGGGAAGGGTTGCCAAGTCAGTGTTGACCCTTTATCAGATCAACTACCAACACAGTTCTGACACATGTTACTGTGCTGCTCTGAAAGTTGTTGTATCAGCCATAAGTTTGTCAGGCTTTGTGATTGTGTATTTGACAGTATATGATATATGGAACCCAATCATATACTGTAAGTGGCACTTTTAGAATTGGTGCAACAGCACCAATGTCAAAAAGAATTGCTTCATTTATCCCTAACAGCTTCTTTTTCTTTTCTTTTTTACAATGTTTTTTATAAATTTTTCATTGCACCTACAATTTTGAACAACCCCCTCCATACCTTTCCAAACCCACAACAAAATTGCTCTCTTAACCTCTGCCATACTACAGCAATCAAAAAATAATATGACCGTATCACAGTATGCTACTAGCATCATATGGCAGTATGGGCAAATACACAGATTAATAGAGGAGACACACCAAGCCAATAATCAGCCGTCGGACCGTCTGGCGAGGTCGGTGACTCGAGTCTGTTCGGTGTGTCCCGTGCCATCGTCCGTCGGCCTTCATTTTGGCAGACCCGACATGTTCAGTCGGGAGACAGGACAGTCGGGACTCGCCCGGAAATGGCAAGCGGATGAGACGCTCAAAATCTGACGGAAATCTTTTAAACGGACCTTTGTCAATCTGAAATGTACAGTACAATATGAGATTGTATTCTGAACAAGCCGCCATGACAGTCTGACTGTGAATTTCCGGAGAAAAAATAGTTTTTTTTAGTTTAGTAGTTTAATAGTAGTTTTCATTTTCTGGGAAACAATCGGACTGTTAATGGAAACAATACAGAGCAGCGCCGCCTGCTGCTATGGAGACGTATTACGTTTTGCGTCTCTTCGGTGTGTTCTGAGGCACTTTTTGGACCTCGGGGACCCGACTGATTTATCCGACTGCCTTTTCTGCCGACAGATAAAATGTTGTTGACATGAAGTAAAACCTCCTGTTACTGTAATCTGTAATTCCCTGGAAGCCATCAGACAGACGCTCGACGGGCCGCAACACCGCTACTGGAACGAAATGTTTGGCACACAAATTATAGACTGCTGTTCATATGAACTCTGTCTGCTGTTTGTTGGATGCCTCTGTATGACGCACTCAACAAAACCTTGACAATAAGGAAAGCTTTCAAGGGGAAATTGAGTTGTTGTAGAAGCAAATCATATTATGTGTAGAGAGAGCCGGATTAAATGGAAAGATTACATGAGGCATGCTGCATTTTTCGGGCCCCCCTCCAAATGGATACTTTGTTATTTGGTGAATGAACAAGATTACTTTTAACTGCCACATGATTATCATGCTTATTTTTTTATTTTAATGAATCGTTTTTAGGCTCATTTGAAGGGGCTGAAAGAAAGTTGTGTAAAGCCTCTCTTTGTCGTTTTCTTTCTTCTTTTTCATTTTCTTTTTTTCTGCTTTGCTGCACCCGAAGGCATCCCAGAAACGTGGTAGTCTAACCGTTACGTCTAACCAACGATTGTGTTTTACTCAAAGTAAGTAAAACAGCTTCATAGAGGTTGCCCTCTCATATTGTTGGAGGTTGCTAGGGCTGTATGCAGTCTGAGAGGAAGACTGCAGGCACTACTAAGGACTAAAAAAGTCCATTCACCTCCTCTGTGTGTTTTTCAGGTGGAAAGAAAATCTATCAGACCATCAATCAAAGGTATACGATAAGATAAGCTTTTATTGATCCCCAGAGGCGAAATTCGGGTGTTGCAGAAGCCCAAGACAGAAATGAGTACAGATAAATAGGGATGTAAAAAATATATTTATTATAATAAGAGGTATATACAACTAAAATAAGAGTAAAAGTGAAAATGGAAACTATACAAGAGCAATAAAAGGCAAATGTACGATAAGGCACTTTAAGCAGTGTTTTTTGTAGTATTAATTATATTAAAATTATCAGGTTTCTATAAAAGAAAACTAAACATGATTTTAAATAAGGTTAGTTTTTTTCTTTCTTTAATAACTCATCTGAAACCTTTTCACTACCTTTATATGTAGACGTGAAGGGCCATCTTACAGCGGTTGAGGTTTTTCAGAATAAACAGAAGACGTGTGTGGTTAGAATGAGTAGTAATGGAACATCAGCAGAAAATGTGAAGGACACAATGCAGTACTGCTCTTCTACTGTTTGATTTGAAAAAAGATTAGACCCCAACAGTCCGTCTCAGTCTCTAACCTCTTCTTGGCGATTGAAGTGACTCTCATTCTGATCCTGGAGAGGAAATTCCTGTCCTTTCTTTGGAGCCCTAGCTTCCTCTCTGCGGCTGGCCCCGTTGGTGCGATGTCCTCCTCTATGTGTTCCAGATGGCAGGGTGGAGGGTGAGGCTGGCTGTCAGAATCCTGCTGATTTACTGCAGACGGAGATCTAGATGCTTCTCTCTCCGCTCACTCATCCTCCCTGCTCTGTTTCCTGTGTCTTTTTATAAAAACCTCTTCAAAAGCCGAGGCAGGAAGGCTCATTGAGGCCCTGGCTGCTACTCTGCATACGTTTATACTAGAGATGGTCCGATACCATTTCTTCTTTCCCAATACTGATTCCGATACCTGAACCTGCGTATCGGCACGATACTATCCCTGTCTGGATATGATATGATTGGCATCTTTGTTGTTTGACCTGGCTCAGGTTAAACTCTTTGTGAAACAACTACAGACTAAATGAACGCCACAGAACTTTCTTTTATTATCCAGTTTGACAGTCAGTCATAACTGAAAAAGAACATAAATAAACTACTTTAAAGTAGATTTTCTTCTGGTCTCAACTACGTGGTATCAGATCGGTCCATAAACTCCAGTACTCACCGATAGCGATAGCAGCAATTTAGGCGGTAACAGAGGCTTTTCAGATACTGATATTGGAACATCTCTAGTTCATACACGCCTTGGCTCGCACATGGACAACACTGCATATGCTCATGCATAAATACGTGTATATACTGTACCGTGAGGGCCTAACTTTGGTTTGAGAAGTGGGGGGGACATAAAACAGAGGGTCTGGGGGTCCTCCGCCATTTGAATCCCATTTCCTGCATTGCTACATACATTTAGGGACTATGATGATACAAAATCCAGGAAATAATTCAGTTGATCATAATGATAAATTCCTCCAGAAAGAATAGTACTAAACTATGTTTGAAAAATATGTCTTACTTTCTTTATTGTTTAACGTATACACATTACCAAGACATATAAATAAAATATCAAACAAATTTGAATGTGGGGTGGGGGGGGGACACAAACGTTTTTTGGAAAGTGGGGGGGACTTTACCTGTTTACACTGATCATGTGACTTCTTACTTATTCATATAAAGTATGGATAAACATATAAAATTAAGATGTTCAAAGCAGCATAAAAACACACACACACACTAAGGCATGGATTCCCGACCCAAGCCCCGACGGTACCCAACGGGCCGGGCCGGGTTCAGACAGATATTAAGAAATTATGTTTGGGTTCGGGTCGGGCTCGGTCACATCAGCGATATCGCAATAATGCATTTGTTGGAAAATGGTGCTGCGGCTCCTTTAAGAGAGCTCAGTGCGTGTGGTAAGTGGACATAGAGAAAGAGGAAGCAGACGTGTTGATGTGACCGGAGCAGAGTTGGTGGAATAAGTTTAAGTTTTGTACACAGTGTGTGCGGTGTCCGAAATAAACCCCAGACTGAAAGCCAAGTTCATTCATTTGCTCACCAGAAACAGTCCTGGAGGTAACGAGTCCCCCCTGGTTTTCTGACCACGGTCGGAAACAAAGCAATCAGGAAAGGTTAACACGTTGAACATTTTAAATTAAACAGATATTAACGTGAGCTTGTTGCCCCGTGTGAGCTGATGACCCCATCTGTTGACATTTCCGAATGCCTTCCTACAGTTGCTTAATAAAAGCTTTCACACAAAAACGTAGCCTACATGTGTCATTAGTCTGAGAAAAAATGAGATTTTAACTGTGTCGGGCTCGGACAGAAACATTTGAATGTCTGTCGGGCTCGGGCCAGGTTCGGTCACGGCTCTGTTGGACGCGGGCCGGGCTCTGACAGAAAAATTCGGCCCGAAAAAAAACTCTAACTCTAACACACACACACACACAGGTAAATAATGCAACAACAACACAACTGGTAAATGCTAAAGAGTTAGCGACTGTTCCCTTGCAGACTCAAATCTTGGTATATAGCCTACTTTAAAATTCTGCCTTGACGTCGCATCCTAGCTTGCACCCATAATGCCACACTGCAGCCTGTGATAAATCAGGCGAGAGGAAACCTCAGCACTTCAGACAGGCAGGAGGGCTTTTGGTGTTTGGTGTCCCACCACTTCTCTCCCAGTGTGACGGAAACCATTTTCATCTGTGCGTCTTCCATGTCGGACATATGAAAGGATCAGACTCTGGTTCTGATTTCCTGGCTCTTGTCTTTGTTTCATTTTGTTTCAGCTTTTTTTTTATCAAACTGACCGATGCTTGATCAGAAGCAGACTTACATCAGAACAGAATAACTTATTGTTTGTTTTGTTGTCGGCCCCGTGGATGGGCTCTACCGTGCAATGAGTGCTGCCGAGGTTCAACGATAGCAGGAAAGAGCAGTCAGATTTATCATTTACCTGTTGAAGGAAAAAACTATTTCAAGGCCTCAGCATTGCTTATGTTCAATGAAATATAGTCTAAAATGACATTGTAGAGCTGATCTCTCTTCTGATATAAGAATTATTTTTTGTAGTTTCACTGTAAGTACAAGTAAGACTCTTCTTGATAACAAAAAATTGTCGTGTTATTAATGGACATTGATATGAACCTGTGTGTTCAATACTTTGTCCTGTATTATCTTCCTTTGGTGCTTTATATGTGGAAAAACGGGCATGTAAAAAAGTATTTTCCATTGTGCTTTGTAAATCCTCTGGTTGCCAATAAAAAAACTGAATAACTAACTCACACTAGAAAGGTCTTCGAACATTTTGCTTCAATGACATTTGCACAGTTTTTCTGATACTTTGAGCTACGTCAAATCAACACAAATGACTATTTGCAGCTAGAAATTGCGCTGAGTTGGATCAGGCAGTTATGTCAATGTCAAACCCTTTGTAAGAATCTTTAGTTATTTAATTGGCTCGTTGTGGCATCTGGCAAACACTGGTTCAACTTTTGTAAAGTCCAGTCAGGCCCTGACATGTCTCTCTGTCTTCTGCCTCAGATATTCATCGGGAATCAGAACCACGACACCCCAGAGCTGAGGTCCATGGGTCCCCTGCTGACCCGCTTCGTCAGGATCTACCCGGAGAGAGCCACCAACGAGGGCCTGGGCCTCCGCCTGGAGCTGCTGGGCTGCGAGCTGGACGGTGAGTTTTAATTTATCAACAGAGTGTCTGCAATGACTTAGTCTCGCATTGCCAGACCTTCCTGCACAGCTCTGTGGAGGAGGGTCTGGCTAGTCCACACAGCATTCCGGGGTTGGAGAAAAATGTGCTCTGGCTTTTTTGACATTTCTTCAAACCAATCACAATCGTCTTGGGCAGTGCACAGCACCGGACGGAGCCACGGTGCCGCTGCAAAATAGCCTCGGGAAGGAACTTGTACCTATACTGTACTTATACCGTTGAAAAGCCTGTTTAGTTCCCTTCAAATGGTGCCCCATTTGTAAGGAACATGCATTTGTGGGATGAGCAGCAGCGCTGAGTATGTGGGTTGCGGCCATGAAAAATTTGCCAAATCTTCTCTGCCAATGCCAAACAGCTTATTCTGCCATTGACTCATTTGGTGTTTGGTGGATTGGATGATTCTGCCTACGGCAGTTGGATCGTAGGGTCAAAGTGTGGAGAAGACGCGGAGAACGCTATGCTAATTGCTGCCCCGATAGAGTAACACCTTTTGGTGGAGGCAGTGTGATGGTGTGGGGAAGCATCTCCCTCACTGGAAAAACGGCCTTATCATCATTGGAGGCAATCTCAATGCAGAGAGATATAGAGATGAGATTCTGCAACCGGTGGCAATCCCATATCTCCACAGTCTGGGACCGAACTCTATCCTCCAAGATGACAACGCTCGCCCCCACAGGGGTTTATCAGAGACTACCTCCAGAATGTGGGAGTGGAGAGGATGGAATGGCCTGCCAGCAGTCCTGACCTCAACCCCATTGAACACTTGTGGGATCAGCTTGGGCGTGCTGTTTGTGCCAGAGTGACCAACACAACCACATTGGCTGACTTGCGACAAATGCTGGTTGAAGAATGGGATGCCATCCCACAGCAGTGTGTGACCAGGCTGGTGACCAGCATGAGGAGAGGGTGCCAGGCTGTTGTGGTTGTGTATGGTTCTTCCACACGCTACTGAGGCTCCTGTTTGTGAAATGAATAAACTGTTAAATTGCCAATATGTCTTGTTTCTTCAAACTTCAATCATCCAATCCACCAAACACCAAACGAGCCAATGGCAGAATAAGCTGTTTGGCATTGGCAGAGAAGATTTGGCAAATTTTTCATGGCTGCAACCCACATACTCAGCGCTGCTGCTCATCCCACAAATGCATGTTCCTTACAAATGGGGCACCATTTGAAAGGGAACTAAACAGGCTTTCCAACGGTATACGATTTATTGCCAAAAAGCATTGTTACCACAGAGAAATAATCTACCAAACACAAATTGCCTTACTTTTTGTGCTAAGTTTATCAATACACAGGCCGACTTTATGTGTCTAAAACCAGTAAAAGAGTAGAACAAAAGGAGCAAGTATAATCTGGATCAAATTACTCTGGAAAACTTCTCTGTCATCGCCAAGGCCAGGGGTTATTACGTGGAGGTTGATATTAAAGCAGAACCCTCCTGTGGTTTCTGTTGCTCTCTCAGCTCAGCTTTCACAAACCCTAACAAATGACAAACAGAAAGGCCTCTGAATTACTGTGAGTGGGTTACTCAGCGGGCATCTTCACTCTAATATGGACAAAGTTTATATTAACTTTATATTGCATCTTTTTTGCTGTTGGTCATGAACAGGGAACAACAATTTGATCCTGTTTAATTATATATTCTGCTAAAATAGCACAAGAGTAGACATTATAGTTAATCTAAGAATAAAGATTTTAACACCACATTCTTTAAACGTCCAAACCAATGTCCAAATCTTAACTCTTAACGTACATGGTCAACTTCTCTACCTTAACGGCTACGTCTGTCTGTTCTGCACATTGTATGCTACACATATGTCAAATGATACATGGACCAGTGTGTATCGCCCTTTAGGCTCAAGTAGCCAATAGAAGAGGTTTACACATTTCAGTGTAGCTGCCTAAATTTTAGAAGAAAAAAAACCTCTAAAACATTAAAAGACAAAATGTTCAACATGCAAACAGCATTGGCAGATGTATTTGCATTAATGTGTGTGGCCTCAGTCAGCCAAGCAGCAATCAGTCATTAAAACAGTAAACTGTTTACACTTCAGGCTGCTTATCGGCACGATTTGGTGCAATGAAAGAGAGGGAGAGAGAGCGAGAACATGAAAAGCTGACGCATGCCATGGCAGGCTACTATCTCTACTGCAGCAGTGGCCAGAGAGAGAGAGAGAGAGAGAGAGGAGGGCTCGACCTCCCACAGTAGGTGAGAGAGGAACAGATGAAGGGAGTTTGGGTATCTGGTTGCCTTGCAGGGAGAACGATAAGGATCAGCCACAGCAGGCAACATTGCAGTGTGTGTGTGTGTGTGTGTGTGTGTGTGTGTGTGTGTGTGTGTGTGTGTGTGTGTGTGTGTGTGTGTGTGTGTGTGTGTGTGTGTGTGTGTGAGAAAGAGAGTAGAGAGGAGGATGGAATAAGAGCAGGAGAGATTAGAAAGTTGAGAGGAGTAATATAGACCCTTTAATCAACTCCTAAAAACCTTAAAATCAAGTTTTTTGGGGGACCTCAAAAATTCAAAAGCTCTCAGCTTATGATTAAGCTGATTGTTTTTCCATTTAGCTACACTGTAAAGTGTATTTGAAAATTGAAATGTTAAAAGGTGAGATGCAGGACAGAGAATGTGACAGTAGACAGGCAGCTTATGTACAGCTGCTCGTATGGATGTGATGAACGAAGAAAAAAAAAAAAAAGAACATATACATAAATAAATGTAACTCCTCTCCTCTAAAGTAGTGGCATCACCAGAATAACTCGCAATTGAAACACAAGCTCGTGGATTCGTCTGGTTTCCAGGCAGCCTCTGAACTCTGATAAAAGTAAACCAGTCCATATGCAAAAATAAAAGTTTTCTGAAAGAGAAACATGAGAAACAGTTCTTAAACTAATTGAAGAAAAAAAAAGGAACATATAAAAAGACTCAACGGCGTTTGGAGATCATTTCAGAAAAGCCTCACAGATTTAAACTTCACTTTCAATAATAGTCATATTGGATGTTTAATTGTAAGTTTCACGTCGGAAGGAGAGAACGATGACAACATACACACACACACACACATACACACACACACACACACACACACTGTCACAGGAACTAAGAGCTCGTACACAGGAAGGCATACAGATGCAACACTTTGTCAGGGTTGTGCAGAGAGCAGAAAATCAGGCAGCAGGAAGGGTTTGAAAATGTGTTGAAGAAAACCAGCTAACAACGAAACGTGTCCAGAGGTAGGCAGGTAATCTTAAAAAATGTGAAAACAAAAGACAAAATCCACAACACCTGGGCCACATTCAGCCCCGACAAAACGTAGCAAGACGTTTTTTAAACTGAAACGGGGATGCGTTGAACACCCTGTTGTGTGCGCAAGCGCTCTGCCTTTTTATTACCACTGGTTTACAGACACGTCTCTGCTGATTGGGTATCACCTGCTGTGACACAGCCAATAAACGAGAGACACACCCACCAAACCAGAGAAAACATAACTCAAAGCGAAGAGGAACTATGTCGTTCAACATGGAAACCGTGGCAAAACCGTGACACACCATTTTGAGCTTGAACGTGCCCCAGAGGGAGCGTGCCTATGTTCCCACAGCCCAATGGTCCCACAGCCCAATGGTCCCACAGCCCTATATTCCAACATTTCTAAGATTTTTTTCCAAAATTAGGCACTATGTTCCCACATTTCCTTTTTCATAAATTTGTATCAGATTTTATCCTCCTTTCTCCCAATTTGGTAGCCAATTACATCCAACCTATTATTCAGTAGCAATGGACTACAGATGGAATGTAACTCTAAACCTAACCCTAACATAGGGCCTAAGTTTAAGAAAAATCTTTGAAATGTGGGAACATAGGGCTGTGGGAACATAGGGCTGTGGAAACATAGGGCTGTGGGACCATTGGGCTGTGGGACCATAGGGCTGTGGGACCATTGGGCTGTGGGACCATTGGGCTGTGGGAACCATTGGGCTGTGGGAACATAGGGCTGTGGGAACATAGGGCTGTGGGAACATAGGGCTGTGGGAACATAGGGCTGTGGGACCATTGGGCTGTGGGAACATAGGGCTGTGGGAACATAGGGCTGTGGGAACATAGGGCTGTGGGACCATTGGGCTGTGGGACCATAGGGCTGTGGGAACATAGGGCTGTGGGAACATAGGGCTGTGGGACTATAGGGCTGTGGGAACATAGGGCTGTGGGACCATTGGGCTGTGGGAACATAGGGCTGTGGGAACATAGGGCTGTGGGACCATTGGGCTGTGGGACCATTGGGCTGTGGGACCATTGGGCTGTGGGAACATAGGGCTGTGGGAACATAGGGCTGACCCCGCCCCGGGAAACGCTAAAACACACAAGGCAGGAAGTAAAACAAGACATGACACAGGAGAAATTATACTACGAAATAAAACAGGAAACTAAACAAAACCAAGGATCATGACACACTTAAAGATACAGACAAGCCCACACATATCTTACCACATGCACAGACACACGCATTAGCAATCATGTTCAATTATCCAAATCACAGCCTTCTCGTACCTTGATGCTCCCTGAGGCACTTTATCTCTTCATTAATGTACATAATGATAAAGCTTTGACCTCAAGTGCTAGGATCAGCCAAACAAGCTGATTTCATGCTATTAAATAATCAAAATGTACTAAAGTAATATAAATATTATAAATATAAAATATTAAGCACTTTTTTGATATAAGATAAAATATAAGATCACTTAACTGGCAGTTCATTGAGACTTATTGAACAACTCCGTGTCAAAAAGTGTTTCTGTTGATTCATCAAAGAGCCATGTTGCGTGAAAAAGTCTTCATGTTTCTACAAAAACATCAAGATGCCAACTTACGCTCACAAGAGAGAAATTAACAAGCTCATGGTACGCCTGCAGATCACTTTCAGCTGTTCAATCAGCGTCCTTTTTTTTCTTTGAGTTAATTCATCTACTTACACTCAGGCTGTTGTGAGAGCGAACCTCTGTCCCACTCAAAACGTCTCCTTACAAAGTTTAATTACATGCAGACCATCTGGGATTTTTACATAGCCTACATATGCTAATTCAACTTCAATTTGCTTCATTTCCATAAAAACACATCGCCAAACATCACACTGTATGGTAGAATTTAACAAGATACAAGAGTTTTCTGTCATTATTACTTTGGTTCTTGATGGGAAACAAGAGGCCGGCTCTTCAAGCTTGCAGAAAAATCCAGCATAAATTACATTAAGCTTCAGATATTATTACAATGCATAGATGCCTCTTAAATGTGGATACATTTCATTCTAGTTTTAGTACATGTTTAGTTGCACTGTGGTGATAAAACGGTAAGTAGCAATGCTCTGCTCAGCTCCTTGTCATTTTTCAGTACCTTTTTAATCGAGCCCCATCAAATAAGTCAGGATATAAAAAGTTCCGGTAACACTTTCTATGAAGCCTGTCTCTATAAGCCATTATAAACACAGTTATAATGTGTTATAATCTGCTTATAACGCTCTATAAGTATTCTGATAAGCACTTATGAATACTTATAGAGCGTTATAAGCAGATTATAACACATTATAACTGTGTTAATAATGCATTATAGAGACAGGCTTCATAGAAAGTGTTACCAAAGTACCTTTTGCTCATTCCTGTTTGCATTTCCACTACAACTTTAAGTAACGGTGAAGATCACGTTAGTTAGACTGATAACGGATTCAAAAGCAACAGGTTTGAGAGCGTTTTCTCTTGAAAAGCGAGCAACAAGGCATCATAGTGAAAACACCCGTCTGTGTCTTTTTTTGTTGATATTTTTGAGTTAAGTGTCATTTTTCTTGGCTTTTGGCTCAGTTTGTTCCATTTAACGCTGCAAACTCTGCAAACTTGTACAGCCGCCTCGGCCACAGTGTGTGTGTGAGTGTGTGTGAATGGTTCCTGTAGTATGTAAAAGTGTTTGAGTAGTCGTTGTGTTTGTGACATACTTAAGCAATAGACATCCTAGATACTCCTCTAAGCTGAGCCACTACAACATGTATGGCCACACTTTAACACGCACACACTGCACATACATGTATGTATCATATGAATAACAAATGAATGTGTAAATTAATACTTACTTTTGACACACTGTTGTTTTTTTTACATGTGCCAAATAAAATGAAACAAAATCAAAAAAGATTTTCTTTTCTCCATCTCCCTGTCCAGACTTTACAACTACAGCCCCTCCCACCACGGCCATCGTCTCTACACTTCCCATGACCACATTTGGAGCGACCACCACGGCGCCCATCACCGTCCCCGGCACCACCCTGTCCCCAGTCTGCGAGGAAGGAAACCAGGACTGTGGCGGCGAGACAGAGGCTCCCGACGACTACGAAACAGTGACGGGTAAACTCACTTACTGTGGGGGGGGTTGATATTGCCATGGGTTGATATCGCCATGGCAATATCAACTGGCGCAATATACAGTACACATCGCGAAAGGCTGCGACATATCGCAATAGACACTTAAAAAAGTTTGTTGTATTTCAGCAGAACACTGAACGCAGCAGAACTGAGTACACTTTGATATCTGTTTATTTATCGTTAAGAAATATCGTTATCGCGATATTCAACAACATTATCGCATATTTTCCTCGTATCGTGCAGCCCTAGCTTGAAGGCAAAACTATAAAAGGTAAAATGTTAAAAGTTAAAACGCATATTTAAAAGAACATATTACATTAGAATCATTTGTGTCAGTCTGTTTAAACCTACATTGTGTAATGTTTTGAGTTGATTCTTAGCAAAAAAAACCTTTGTTCTTTCACAAATATGTACTTATTCATGTGTTATTACTTCCACCAACTAATCAGAGTATTCTCGTAAGCTCTGTTGGCATCGTGACCAACGCCAGGGGGAGATCACTCGCCAGGGAAGCGAAAAAAATAATTAAAACGACAACGCGACAGGCAAAGCAACAAGACCAACGTTAATATTGGAGTGGCTAGAACAGCTGCGTGGAAACGATGGAGATACTAAGAGATCATTTCGGGTTCGGCCACCGTAGCAGTTAGAACGCGCTCGGAACGGGAGGGGCTAGAAAGTAATATTCAGTTGGTTGTCATATACAATTTCATCGCTAGATGGGAGAAATTCTTACACAATATAGCTTTAAAGAAGTAATAAATGAAGCACTCTTGCGTGCGTTTCTTTGACTTCATCCTGTAGCACTCATCTCTTTCATGTCTATGATATATCTTCCTGATACTGACACAAGGGAAACTCGTCAGACTAACTCTATCAAATATTCTCCCTTATCTTCCCTCTCACT
This sequence comes from Sander vitreus, assembly GCF_031162955.1. Classification (NCBI taxonomy): domain Eukaryota; kingdom Metazoa; phylum Chordata; class Actinopteri; order Perciformes; family Percidae; genus Sander; species Sander vitreus. The sequence continues at coordinate 1,978,974 of NC_135866.1, forward strand.
GTATAGGTTATGACAGAAATGTGAATTTTTCTGTTTAACTTTCTACATCAAAATCAAGCTGCCCTATCCACGTTTAAAATTCTCCTTTATCTTACCTTTGACTGTCACATGTAATCAAATCCATCCTATGTTCTAAACTGTGAGAACTGTGAAAGTAAAGATCTTTAAAACATTCATATCCAAAGATGAATACTGCACCCTCTTTATTTCTTTGAATATTTTTCTGAATTGCCGTGCAACCCGACATGAAAGCTTTCTGTTGCTTTCTTGTAAACGGAGGTGTGTTGAGTATGTGTTGGCATCTGTGTGGGCGGGACCAACCCGCCTGACCTTTGACCCCCACTCTGACCGTCCCATCTGTTTACAGCAGGAGGCCCCACAGCGGCCGACCCCATCATGGACTTCCTACCAGGTGAGACACAATCTGCTACCATGTTTACTCTTCTCTTCTTTCATTGGTTCCTCCTCTGAACTACCCGCCTTTTGTCTTCATCTTTTCTCCTCTTTTCCCTTTGGCTACCTATTATCCTGTTTTACATCCTGTTTAACCCTTGTGTTGTCTTCCCGTCCACCACCACGTCCACAATACGTTTTAGTCCCCTTTTTTATGCTTTTTGCCGCACTACCACCATTATCTTAATCATTAATACCAACTTCTTACCACCAGTTTTACAATTCTTGGAATTCATGGTCAATAAACCTCATTTACATGAAATTATATGTAGTTTTTAAGTTAAAAAAAAGCAGAAATTATGATTTATTTTGACTAATAGTTAAGATGAGAGGATGATGAGTGGATGATCACGGACTGGTATATGTCAAAGTTTAGTCAGGATACTGTTTTGAAACCATTTAAACCAAAAGAAATTCAAACGCTATGACATTGAATAAAAGACCCAAAATTCAATGAAAGCATTGAACTGATCATTCATTTTACTTGCGTTATTTTTGGGCAATTTGGTTGATGGAAACCCAAATTTCTGATATAGAAACTTTGAAAAATGCGAGACCCGAGGACAACAGGAGGGTTAACTTCCAGGAGAACCATTTCGCAGACAAATGTACAAACAAATGTGCCAGTTCAGGGTTGCCAGATCAGTGCATTCATTCAGCCGACGGTCCCATCATTCAGTGTCAGCGAGAGTACTGGCCGCAGTCACAGAGAACAATGAAAGCAGCTTTCATGGGAGCAAATGGCTTTTTCATCGCCCCAGTTCACAAATGAGACTTTAGGGCAGCGCTGCTCAGCCCTGACACACCACTGGGCTGCAGAGACAAATGTTGATAGATTTGCTCTGAAATGCACCTGCGCTGTTGTTGGTCATGTTCGTTTAGAAAAACAGAAAGTAAGAAAGTTGCTAGACGACCGTGGCTGCAAATTACATTTGCTGCCGCTAGGGTGCGTCTAGATTTCTAGGCTACCTTTAATCATCTTGTAACCCCTTCAGATTCATCTTCGACCCCAGCTTAGGGTTGGGAACCATGACATTATTAAGGAACGAACAGTTGAAACGGGGGCATTTAAGGTTCAAGCTCACAACGTTATGTATTCTGTATGAAACTGACACTGTACTATATGGAGGTGGGTACAGTAACAGTAACAGAGAAACTGAGAGACATCTTTTCAAAAGCAACCCGTAAAAAAATAGCATGACATTTCTGACCAATTGCAGGTGCTGGTGCATTAAAGAGCCCCAATTATAGTCATTTCAGCTTCATATTTGTACTCTTTGGGTCTACTAGAACAGATTATGTTTCTCATACTGCCCATTGCTGCAGCTCCTCTGTCTGAGCTCTTGACCCACCTTCCTCAGGCAGCACCTATGGGCAGCACATATGAAAAACTGGGCTGGCATTCTCAATCAGTGACATCACTAATGGAGGAATGTCAAACAGGAATGTGGGTGAGGCATTTCAGGCAGTTAAGAAAAAGTGCTGTCTGTGGGAGAGAAAGCTCCATTTGGAGTGAATTGTGTTTTTTTTGTTCTTTACACATCTATTACACACACAGAAAACTCTATGACACACTAAAAGATGGGAAAAAATTTAAAAAAAAACATTACACCAAATTCAATTCATGTGGAGGAAAAACTGCCAACCAAAGGAGGAGAGAGGCTTGAATAGGCCGAAAAGATAGCAGCAGCAGCGAAAGAAAGACAAAGAGAGGAAGAGAGGGAGAGGAAGCAATAGAGATGAGACAGAAAAGGCAAGAAGAGAAAGGGAGAAGTAAAAGAGAGGAATGGAGAGAGAGGAAAAAGGCCTCTTGGGTTTCAATTAGCCGGGTCCAAGCATCGCGGGAAGACAGCTCAGGGTTGCAAGGGAGGGGGGGTTTACCAGCTCCACGGTCATCTCTGCATCCTATTAGCCTCTCAGAAACAACATGTCCAGCATTCGGGGGTTTCTGCATACATTTGGATGCTGTGGTGAACCGCTGGCGCAGGCAAGAGGGAGGGAAATGTGTTTTTTTTTCTGTTTTGGGTTTTTTCGAGGGGCCACATCCACATGTTGGTGGCACCACGCCTTCCTCCGTGGAAGGCCCCTCCATTCCTCTCCGTCTCTCCCTCTCTTGATGTCCTGATCCCAAACATCTGCATGTGTTCTCTATCAGCGGTGACGTCTTAGTTCCTGCTGCTGTATTTAGTTACAACTGTCTCTCTGTCTTCCTCACCCCGTTCCATCTGCACACGCCTTTTGTTTGGTGCAGTATGTTTTCCACGAGCTATACAATTTATAATGCGTGTACAATACGGCAGGAACAGCTTTCTAATATCGATGTAACAAGACTTTCTTCCTCAGGCTGTCTCCTCGCCCCCTCTAAACTGGAGCCAATTGATCTGAGTTTTTTAGCCTGGATTTACAATGTCAGAGAGCACGCCTGTGTGTTTTGTGAAGTCGTTATAAAACAGAGAATTGGGTGCGCCATAGCAGCCTTTAGGAACTGAGTCCAGCAGCTAATGCTTCTGGGAACGTTTTGCTTTCTGGATAGTTTTACAGGAACAGATGAGGGCTGATTAATGGTTCAGAATGCTTCAAACTAACGTAGTTTTTGCGTGTTGTCCCACCACGTCTAAAAACAAAAGTGTTGCTGTTCCAAATAGTGGTCATAACCTGGTCCTGACTGCAGAAAGAGGGTTTACGACGCAGTTAGACAATCAGTCAAGCACTTTGGCCTTTACTGTGACAGCTAGAAATAGGATTACTGGCATAATTGATAACAGTGCTTAGTGCTTGATTCGATTTAAAGGATACACATTCCTTTTACTCAACCCTACTCGATGCCTCAGCCCCAAATACATAGTATTTACTCTGGCTGTGTCCCGGAGAGCAGGAGAACCTCCACTCGCTGATGTTTATGGTTAAGCATCTTGCTATAACAGAGATCTTCAACAGGTGGTCTGGGTTCCCACGGGGGTCCTCAGATTTACTTAGTTTAAAAAAAAAAATGCAAATGCAGCCCCAAAGGAAAATCGCCAGCACCAAAATGACAACAATTGAGAATAAAAAATAGCAATTCACATCCTATATAAACGTGTTCAAGAGCAATTTACCAAACAACCATTGAACAAGCAGAACAAAAACTTGAATATGAGCGCTAATCTCAGTTTTATCTCTGAGTCTGGCTGTGTCAGACTCTCCAGGGGATTTATTTAAATATTCATATTTTTTTAACCAGTTTTGTTAATTGGGGTTTTATTTACTCAAGCAAAACATACATTTTGGTTTATGAAATTGTCAGAAATAACAGGTAACTGCATAGATTTCTGTCAAACAAGGTAACATAGACTAATTGCCTTTAGACGCGGACCAATCATGCTTACTGTTGTGTGTAATCGCCCCCCCAAAAGACCCATTCTGCGTCAGGAAAAAACATTGATGATAGGCTTACAGGTAAGGTAGTCACTAAGGTAGCCATCCACGGATACAGTTCATCTTAAGGATTCACTGTGCCACATGTATATATATAATTTTCAATATGGGAATGAAATCCTGAGAGTCTTGCTAGAGTTTGGGGCGCTCCCGTCGTCTCCATCGTTTGGTGTAAGGTCATAAAACTCAGTCCCAGTCAGTGTTTTTCCCGTTTTGACATTCCGACAAAATCAAACGTTTTTGATATTATCCTAATTTTTAAGCCTTGGTAGTGAAGTTAAATAGTATACTTGTTGATTGAGACGCTGCAAGATTCCTAGTCTTTGCAAAATCTTCTAGACTGTGACTAATAATCTCAGTGACATTATAACAGATTGTCTTAAGATGTGAGATGGTGTCACACTTTAGTCTTTTCAGAGTCTGCTAGTGTATGGTAGGCATTAGTCTCGCTTTGCCAGACCTTCCTCCACAGCGCTGCGGAGGAGGGTCTGGCTAGTCCTCACAGCATTCTGGGATGGGAGACAAATGCGCTCAGGTTGATTGACATTTCTTTAAACCAGTCACAATTGTCTTGGGCGGTGCTAAGCTCCGGACGGAGCCACGGTGCCTCAGCTAAATAGTCTCAGGAAGGAACTTGTTTTGGTGGAACATGTGGACGTTTAAAAGTAGTTTTAGTCGTGCAACAGAAAACTCAGATTGGACAGATAGTCTAGCTAGCTGTCTGGATTTACCCTGCAGAGATCTGAGGAGCAGTTAACCATAGTCCTCACAAATCCACCAGAGGTTAGAACGCCAAAACAAAGCGAAAGGTAACGGACATCCGGCGGAATTTCCGACGGCACTCTAGCAGTCCCGGAAGTGGAACGTCGTGGATATAGACTAGTTAGGCATTAATCAGTTAAGTCAATTGACAGAACAACAACTATATAAGGTCATTCTGCTATCATGTAGACCCAACAACACATACAACACAGTGAGAAACATGTTTTAGTACCCAACAGTGACGACTTTGTTCCATCTGTTGCTAGAAGATCTACAGCCTTGTTCCTCATTCTCCTGACTGTTGAAAGTTCAGCTCGTGTAACACAACCATAAAACATCTGTAACCTCCTTTATCAACAAACTCCCCCCCAACTGCTCTCTTCCCTTTGGTTGCAGAGTACGTGTGGTTCGCCTGCAACTTTGACTTCTCGTCATTCTGCGGCTGGACCAGAGAGACGGGGACGGGGGCCGAGTGGCTCATCCAGACCAACAGGGCTCCCAGCATCCACAGAGGCCCCGCCCTCAACCACATGGGTAGGAGTTGTGTGTGTGTGTGTGTGTGTGTGTGTGTGTGTGTGTGTGTGTGTGTGTGTGTGTGAGTGAGTGACATATGCTGTGGGAGAGCTATCCATGTTACTGTGCAGCTGTTGAAAGCCAGTGTGAGCCCTTTTTTGCTAGAAGAATTAGAACTAGGGCTGGGTATCGTTAAAAAAAATTCAATACCGGTACCGATACCAATACCGTGACTTTGTTACCGGTTCCTAAATGACAGCAAAGGGGCCGCAGGTCGGAGTCGAACCGGTGGCCGCTGCGTCTAGGAGTAAACCTCTATATATGGGTAAATTGTAACATTTAAAAACAAATCACAAATAAGCCGATTTATTATTGCTAATAATATGTTGGACTTGTTGGATTTCTTTCTTCTTTTAAATGATTAAACAACAACTTGGGGCCCCCCTGCGGTAACTCTAAGGAGCCCATAAGGGTCCCGGACCCCCTGTTGAAGAGATCTGCTTTAGAGGCAATTCGTTAGGTGTCTAAAAAGTATTGAACTCGGCACCCAGCCCTAATTACAACGACCATAAGCTTTAAATAACACACTACGCTCGGTGCTGCTGGGAAATCACAGCAGTGCCTCTCTTCTTTTTTTTGTAAATGAGGAAAAGATGCCTACGATGTAATAAGAAATTCCCGCCGGACACAGAACCTTATTCCTGCTCTGAAGGACAAAGAGTTTGTGAACATGGGGAGCTATCACACAGTTGTGTTGTTGTGCTCAGCTGGGTTGAGACAGTTTGGTCCGTCTGACAGAGGCACATCAGACCATAAGTGACGGGAACCTCTCTACACTAAAGACATGTAGGTGACATGTGCTCCGACTGGACTAGTTACCTGGGGGAATAAAGGAAAACAGGGCCAGGAGTAAGTGAGACCAGATTCAAATGGAGGACATCCTCGGTTCATAATTACACATCCCCTCTAAAAAATAATGTTTTTATAGGAAGTTTCAACTCAGAGTTTCTTTGGTAACATTTTACTTGAAGGTAGCTACATAACAGTGACATGACACTGTCATGACACATGAACCTTAACTCTAACCATAACCCTAACCATAACTTGTCATGACAAAAAATGAATGACACTTACTAAAAGAAGCGTTATATCATAAACGTTCATGACTTGTTTATAATGTTTATGACACGTTCATGACCGTGTCATGTCACTCTTATGTAGATACCTTCAAGTAAAGTAAACACTATAGTTCTGTGTTTTGGTAATCGGTGTTGGTTGAAGGACCCCTGTAATGCCCATATTTTTTTATGGATGAATAAGTTGAACCTTTGTCTCTGGCACTAATAAGCGAGGACAGCAAAAAATATTATCTCTTTATTAACCTTGGTTAGCTCTTCTTTTAAGCGTGTCCTGGTCAAGATAGGCAGCAATTACAAAGAGTCACAGACAAACATATGACAGATAACACAAATAAAATAAATAAAATGTTGCAATACAATCATAAAAGCTACCAGAACAGAACCTTAAACACCCGAGAAACAGAACTCAATGCATAACTGAATGTGCAGCCCTGAATAACACTTTGAGATGCTTTGATCCTTAAAACATTTTGAAAATGAAAGGAGGGCCTTGAAAAAAAACCTTGACTAAAGAATCCTCTCAAGCCTCCGCTCTCTGACCTTCTCTCCATTCCAAGTGATCCAGTGATGGATGTTTCCGTGGAGACAGCAGCAGCTCCAGAATGAATGAGCCCACCTTGATTTCTTGACTTAACCAGATCACAAGTAAAAAATGAGCCCTTTGTGATGTCATGTCATATTGTCTGCTGAAGCATGCTCATATTGAATCTTCTGTTTACAGCACTGGAGCGTTGGTGAATGTGATGCCTGTGGGAGTGTGCGAGGCTTGATACTGAACAATTACACCTAGATCTGGGCCATTGATCGATATTATATATATATGTATATATATTATCGACATGGATATATGAGGCTAGATATCCTCTTAGATTTTGGATATTGTAATATTACGCAAGTGTTGTCTCTCCTGGTTTTAAAGGCTGCATTACAGTAAAGTGATGTCATTTTCTGAATATACCAGACTGTTGTAGCTGTTCTGTGATTTGCCTTTACCCACTTAGTCATTGCACATTATTGGTGATTATTTCTTGAAACTCTCATTGCGTAAATATTTATCGTTAACCCTACAATATTGACATATATTGAAAAATTGTGATATCTGATTTTCTCCATATCGCTCTAATTACACCTATATTATTACGTTAGAGAAACAGAGCAGACAGGTGTTAACATTTAGAAATCCACTGAATGCAATACAGTGAGTGCATAATGAGAGTTATGGAAACCGTTGATTGATTGGTCAATCATATCAACGCCTGTTTTTATTTAAAATGTACAGAAAAACTCTGTTATTGACTGCATTTTTATATTCTTAAAGGTCTTATTTTGAAATCATGGTGAAATAGAGTCATCATAGCTGAAGTAGATGTGTTTATATACACGCTGTCAGGAGCCCTTAAACGCAACACACTGCCACCTCTTAGAAGAAAGAAGTCTGGAGTGCTCGGAAGTTCAAATAAATCATGAAGGTGCTCTTTGGAAAGGGAACACAAAAGAGAAAAAAGGCCCAAGGCACTCTTCTTGCAATTTTATTTTTTAAAAGCCTTTATTGAAATGGTTATTTCATGTCAAAATCTACGATTCAGAAAATTATTTCGACATGAAATAGCGATTTAAATAAAGGCTTTTTAAATTTTGTTTGCAAGAAGAGTGCCTTGGACCTTTTTTTCTCTCGTTTGAACGCTGCCACCTCTTACCTTGTCTCTTGCCTCCCCCTGCAGGCGGACCGGGGAACTTCATCTACATGCAGCTGGGGGACACAGAAGCACCGAGTAAAACAGGCGAAGATGACGACAAAGGTGAAGAGGGGAAGGTGGCAAGTTTGGCCAGCCTGCCCATCACGGCGCCGGACGCCGACCTGTGCATGTCCTTCTGGTACCACATGTTCGGGGAACACGCAGGCGCACTTCACATCAAGCAGAGGAGGGAGGCGGAGGAGGGGCACATCATGTGGACGCTCAGCGGTCACCAGGGCAACCGCTGGAGGGAGGGACGAGTCCTGCTGCCACGCTCCAGTGTCTCATACCAGGTAATACACAGTCAAAATGATATGAGTGCTGCTACATAAGAGGTTGGAGTCTTGTTTTGTTTTTGTTTTTCACACTCTCTTTATTTTCATGCACTCATAGGTAGTACACTATAACCTTTGTTCAACGGGGTCAGCCCTATGGTCCCGCAGCCCTATGGTCCCACAGCCCTATGGTCCCGCAGCCCTATGGTCCCACAGCCCTATGGTCCCACAGCCCTATGGTCCCGCAGCCCTATGGTCCCGCAGCCCTATGGTCCCACAGCCCAATGGTCCCACAGCCCAATGTTCCCACATTTCTAGGACATTTTCAAAATGAGTGTTGTGTTCCTACATTTCCCTTCAATTTAAGCCCTATCCTCCCATAACATTTTTTAGGGTTAGGGGTTAGGGTTAGGTTAGGGTTAAAACACAATGCCCGGGATGGGCGCTGCAAGGGGCACGGGCACAAGGGGACCACTGGTGTGAATAAAACACTTAAAAACCTCCTTAAAAAACCTCCTTCAGTTATTGGGTTAGGGGGATAAAATCTGATACAAATTTATGAAAAAGGAAATGTGGGAAAATAGGGCCTAATTTTGAAAAACATCTTAGAAATATGGGAACATAGGGCTGTGAGAACATAGGCAGCATAGGTTCTCTCTCAACATCTGTTACACTATAAGAGCTAAAAAACAAGAACAACTAAAAGCTAATTATATGACAACATCACATGCACAGAACAATGGCACCTCCAGCAAAGTTATGATACGCATAAATACCTAAATTAATTAAAGGCCCCCCACCCCCACCCCAAGACCTTGTTTGGGATTTTGCTGTCATTTATTTCCATTTTTGTCCTTTTATTGATATTTTTTTTGAGGTACTTGTACTTTACTTTCTTGCCACTTTCTACTTCTACTCCACTACATTTCAGAGAGAAATATTATACTTTTTACTCCACTACATTCATCTGTTACAGCTTTAGTTACTAGTTACTTTACACATTAAGATTTCTGCACACAGAACACATGTAGTTTATAAAATATGATGCTTTTAATTTTAAAGTAAACTAGCCAACAATATAATGGCTACAAGTCCAGCTGAGATGATGAGACCATTAAACACACAACTGGTTGGATCCTTTACACTTTCTACAATGGGAGGAGAGTTCTGCATTGAGTACTTTTACTTTTAATACGTAATAAGTACATGTGTGGTATTAGTACTTATTAGTAAAAGATCTGAATACTTCTTCCACCACTGGAAGCATCTTAGCTCTCATGACTGGTGTTCTAATGAATGCATGTGTGTTGTATGTGTAGGTGGTTGTGGAGGGCGTGGCAGACAGACACAGTGCAGGTCACATAGCTGTGGACGACATCCAGATCATAGATGGACTCAATGCTGAGGACTGCAAGGGTGTGTATTGTGTGATTATAACTCACTTAGTATATCGTTATACTGTCCAGTAATGTGCTGGTTTAAAAAAGTGTTTGGTTTCACAGTTCATGAAGTTGCTCTTCTTTGTTGTGTTTGACTTCCCGCTGTGCTTTCATTTCATCTAATGGCTGTTTTTTTCTCCTTCAGATCCAGAAGCCCCTACGTCTCCGCCAACTGAGATCTTCATCCTACGTGAGTAACATCTGACTACAAATCGAGGAATCTCTGTGCGTGTGTGTGTGTGTGTGTGTGTGTGTGTGTGTGTGTGTGTGTGTGTGTGTGTGTGTCTCCCGCATGTGCACTAGGCCTACAGCAGCGAGGGTTGCTGCATCGCTAGGAGGCTCATTGATTATGGCTCAACCGCTCAAGCATGAAAAAGGTCTACCCTACATGCAAATGGTGAAATTAATCGTACACAAACAAGTTATGCCGACCTTACACCAAACAACTTTTCAAACAATTTCACTGTCTCAGAATAATTTCCAATATGGGAATGAAATCCTGAGAGTCTTGCTAGATTCGGGGCGCTCCCGTCATCGCCATCATTTGGTGTAAGGTCATAAAGCTCAGTCCCAGTCCGTCTTTTTCCCGTCTTGACATTCAGACAAAATCAAATGTGTTTGGTATTATCCTAAGTTTGAACTCTTGGTGATGAAGTTAAATCACGTGAACATTGTCAACAACCAATGGGTGCGCTCCCTCCAGCACCAAACGGCTAGAGCCAGTGCTGGTTACGCTTGCTATGGCGCCACGCTAAGCTAAACGCTAAAGAGGGAAAGTTGCTGGTTTTCAACCCTCCTGAAGCGTCATCCAACGGGAGTTTTACCGGGGGATAAACACAGAGCTCCAGGTACAGGAGCCATTCATCTGTATGTACGGTGGAACAGAAAATCTGCAGACTTTCCCTTAAAGTTACCAGCTAACGCTAGCGGTAGCTAGCTAGCTTGGTTACATTTTTCAAATCTAATCTAGATGTAGTCTTGCAATGTGTGAGCCTGCAAGCGCCCCAGTTTTTACATATTATGAGTCTTTAACGTTAGATGTGAGATGGTGTCAGACGTTAGTCTTTTTAAAGTCTGTTCAGAGTCTTCTAGTGGATGGTAGGCATTAGATGAACGCCCAGGCTCTTGGGCTGTCCAGAACGCTGTTTTGTTGCCGATGATTCCACACATTCCTCCGGCCGTTCTGCACGCTGTTTAAGAGCGCCTTCCCCAGCAGGCTGAGCCCCGGCCCCTCCACCCCAGCCACATCGCTACCTGGATGTGTGACGGCTAGACGGAAAAAAGGAGACACGCCGTAGCTCTAGAAAAGCAGAGCTGCACCTGAGTGAACCGCGCTAATGGTTGGATAAAGTTGTGAGGAAACAAATAGGCCTACTTGGAACCAATCGCAATCGGCCCATCCACACAGGCACTGCAGTAGTTAGGCTCCTGACAAATGTAGTCATTACAGTGTCAATGTGTTGATTTTAGTTGCACAGACTCTTGTTATTACTGGACATGTCTACACAGAATGGTAGAATGGCTATTGACCAGTCCTGAGCTGTGGTGGGAGCTAAAGAAGGCAGACAAAAGATAAAAAGTCTTTTAGATGACAATGAAAAACATGAGTCTCTCAAAATCTGAGGAAAATCTTTTAAACTGACCTTTGTTGATCTGAAATGAAGACAGATTCAGCAACTGCACGGCCTGTTTCTCTCTTCAAATGTTTTCAGAAACACGTTTCGGTGAACTATTTTAGTCCAATATGAGATCGTAATCTGAATGAGCAGCCAGTAATGGCCGGTTGAAAAATCCAAAATCCGGAAGCAGCAGCCAGACCCACATGATGCGTTCGTCCAATCAGCTGCCAGTTTAAATTTTTTGGGCGACAATACAGATTAGCACCGCCTGCTGTTATGGAGAGGTATTACGTCTTGTCTCTTCAGTGTGTTCCGAGGCACTTTTTTGACCAACTCAGGGAGAATGATCAGTCACACGGCCGTCTGGTTGGTCTGTAACGGCCTTTAAAGGACCACATCAAGTGGATTTCCATGTTTCAGGGAACTACACACACTTAACAACATAGATTTGGTTTCCATGGGTCTCACTACTCATTTGAATTTGCACAGAAGTGAAACTTTCTTGAGCTAGACAGTCCATTACAACAAACAGTTGACCTTAACTTGTGTATTTTTCTGTAAAAGTTATACAGTATCAAACAAAGTGACTGTGAGGAGAGTCTGTGTTGAAGCCTGTTCTTTGGTGGTGCGTTCACAGAAGATCTGACGTCCAAGATTTAAAAAACACAACAACAAAGAACATTCACAAGTGATAATGTGAGGAAATCAATCCCAGAAGACACAATAAAAGAAATGGATGTTGTGAGAGGAAAAAGTTTGGTCATTTCTAGTGTGACCTTAGTAGTAATACAGGACATACTGCTCCACTTTCACGTTTTCTCTGTCACATGATAAACTCCCAGCTGCTGCTAATGCTGCTAATGGGTATGGCTATATGATCTCAATGCTAGATGGGAGAAACTCACACACATTGGACCTTTAACACACATGATTCAAACAACATGCTATAGCTCCGTCCGTGGGTTTAGATACTCGGCGTCCAGCAACCAGTTTATCTACGGATCGAGTCCTAAACATGAAGATTGTGATTAACAGTGAATGGGTTGTTGGTGAAATAAGGTATAATTAATGAGACAATGATTACTGTGAACAGAGCAGAGAGCAGAACAGAGCTGCTGTCGGCTGCTGCTCCTGTGAGCATTTACGCGTTGTTCTCATTAGATGCATTTCACGTCTCACAGAAAACAAATGGACGCACAGTGCGTACAGGAATACGGCCGCTGGCGCCATTGACCAGTGTGATCCTTTAAGCCTGTAATCAAGTCGTTTGAATGGAACATAACTTGTGTCCGTTTTTTTTTCCTCTTGCAGCGATGGACTCCCTCTCGCAGGAGACTAGCGAGCTCGGGGGCCCGGGCAACATGCTGAAGACCCTGGACCCCATCCTCATCACCATCATCGCCATGTCGGCGCTGGGCGTCTTCCTGGGCGCCATCTGCGGCGTGGTCCTATACTGCGCCTGCTCGCAGGGCAGCATGACGGACAGGAACTTATCTGCCCTGGAAAACTATAACTTTGAGCTGGTGGACGGCGTGAAGCTAAAGAAGGACAAGATGAACGGACAGACTAACTATTCGGAGGCGTGAGGGAGGGGCAGAGGGACGGAGCTGCGATTGCTCCGCGTGGACACGTGATGCAGTCAATCAAGTGGGAGGAACACGGGGGCTGAAGCCACCAATGGGACGGCAGGGTGGGCTGAAAGTGAGCCAATGTCATTTTTTTTCTCAGGAGCGGCAGTGGAAGGGACTGACCTGTAGGGGGCACTGTGTATAAAGAATCTGTACAGCAAAAGAACAAAAAAGACGAAAACTAAGATGATTCTAATAGTTTTTTTCAGCGTGCTTTGTTGATTTCATGTAATCACATGCTGGTGTTGAGACCAATTCAGATGAAAGTATCATTTGTGTACTTATTGAGAGATATGATTTTTTTTTTATTCTTTTTTTTTTTTTTTCAGATGTCATAGTTTCACAGAAAGAACGGAGTATGTGGAAATATTTGCTACTCTGATATCTGGCTCTTTAGCTGGCCGTGTGTGTGTGTGTGTGTGTGTGTGTGTCTGTCTGTCTGTGTGTGTGTGTGTGTGCGCTACGTGTATACATGTGTCACATTCATATACATCTGCATTTCAGGTGTGTGTGTGTGTCGTTCAGTCTAGTATGTGCATTACACTCATGTTTATCTGTATACATGAAGTGTGTGTGTGTGTGTGTGTGTGTGTGTGTGTGTGTGTGTGTGTGTGTGTGTGTGTGTGTGTGTGTGTGTGAAGGCGGATGCTATGGTGATCCGTTGTCCACTTCCAACAGTGCCTTTTTTTTTTTTTCCTCCAGTTTTTCTGCTGGTTGTTTTTTCATCGGCTGGTGTTCCGTCCGTCCAGGGTTCCTATACACACACACGTGAGGAAAAGTCCAGAAACTTTGCCAGTTTGTGATTATACAGCTCCAAATTGTCGTGTTGTAGCAGTATACTGTCAAATATCACGTGTGTCGGTGTGGATCTGAAGATCTTCTCGCCTCGATGACTGTCGTAAAGACACATTCAAAGGTTTAAATCCAAGTTAGGCAGTTATGGTTTTGGAAAGCTTTGGAAAAAAACAATGGAATTTCAGAATGGAAAATGTGTAGGAGCCCTGAATGCCTCATGTTCATGGCACATGACACATCCAACATATTGTACATAGCTTTTAATATATTTGAGCGCCCTTTTTCTATAGAAAAAGACACTAGTGCCGCAGTATCCTTTCTGTGTTGGAATTGAACTTGCCCTAATCTCTAAAATGTACAGAAAAATATTTGTTTTAACAGGCAGAGACACAAACCTGTTGTGTGTGTGTTTCTTTAACAAATGTGATCTGGCTCGACATTGTGTGATTTTTTTCTTGTTGTCGTCGTTTAGTTTCCGTTTGTGCTCCGGGAACAGGGAGGTTTCTGCAACCATGGAAATGGCTTTGAGATTATGGAGGGATGCCTCAGAAATGCCTCATGGGAAGCGATGTTTTTGTACAGGGTAAAACGGACAACCTCAGTACCACTGGGACGCTGACAGCTAGTCAAGGATGGATCATTCATGGGATTGAAATATATTTTCATCGCTAGCAGCTAACGTCTCTCACTGGCACACAGAGAGACTGTTGAGCCTTGGATCTGAAGTGTGTCCTGCATCTTTTTATTGAGGCTGACAGGATGTAGCGGACCCTGCTAATTCTTACTACCCTGACTGAAAAACTAAGAACTAATGTTTGCCATGACAATGCTGTGCTCTCTGTCAGTGTTTTTATCTTGTGTCGTCTATCAGAGAAGGATCGAAATAATGTTTAAAAAAAACCCAACTGGTGGCTATAAAGCCGTCCAATTCTTGCCCCACAACCATTTCTCTTGAGCTAAAGTGGCCTGGAAATAACACACACACACACAAACACACACACACACACACAGTTAAGTCACATTTTCATAACAAAGATGAGCTTACTAGCTATTCAGAGTGGAGACCCAACAGCAATGCCTCTAAAGCAATAGGGCTCATTTTCTTGTTTAATATTTTAAAAAATCGTAAATTAGATTTTAAAAAGTCAATTTACAGTGAAAGCACTGTTTTTTTCTGTGAGATTCTGCTGCAGTTTAATTTGCATTTTATCCCCATTTTATTTCATTGTGCTGTCAATATTGCAAAGGGGCCTCATGTAACTGTGTAATGTACAGTGATCAGTGCCCGGCTACTGCAGGAGTAAGGCACTTTAGCATGTTGGTTTTAATTATTTCCTCACAAGTTCCAACAACTTTTGAGTCTGTGAGGAGTAAGACATATGATGAAAATCAGTTTATAGTAATTGGTTCTTTTTGCCTTTTTTCAATCTGGGTATTTTTCAGTAAAAAATGTCTTAAAAAAACTGAAAAACAATGAGCCTTATAAATATTGCCCTAATAATACTGCGTTGTTGTGTTTTAGCTTTTGTAGCTAAATGTGTTGTGATACTGGTCACTTGTTCATAGCGCTGTATCGGTGGGAGGATTGAGTCTTGGAAGGCAGTCACTGGTACCAACCTTATCAACCGCCAACGGATGTTCACTCTGTGATGATAAACAGGACAATTCTTACCGAATGTTCCTTCACGCTGATAGATTAAAAAGCCTTTGGGCAGGTGTGATAGTTTGACATGTTGCCACTGGGAGAGCAATGCTCATCTCAGTTTGGTTCCTGCTGCGCTGCACTGTGGAACTTCAAGCTGCCCAGTTTTTAATGTAGCATTATGTGTGAGCTCGAAATATACAGAGAGACTGTTCGTCGTTTCTCAATTCTTTCCTTCAAGATGGGGCTTTTCAATCTGTTTAAATGAAATCACTGTGTGGTTGCACTAACAAACATTTCCAATCAAATGAAGGTGCTCTTGAGATGTTCATTATTAGAACCACAGCGGTTCACAATATCAACCACATACGGTGTGATTACAGCGAAAGACACAGACAAGATTCTATCAAAACTATAATACTTTCTGTCTGAACAGAATGTGTCTCAATAAAGCTCCTTCCCCTTCCAACAAGAAAGGATGCCGCAGCACTCGATATGAAAACAAATGTTGCACTGATATATTCAAAAAGAAGAAAAAAAGAATCTGTGTTTATGATGTTGATTCATGAGAAGGCAGGAAGGAGAGGACAGTGTTATTGTTGCTTCTTTTTTAACACGGTTTCAGATAACAATGTTAGAATTCTGAAAAGTACAATTCACAGAGATGTTTTTCATTCTGGAAAAAGCTTATATGCGTCTCTTTGAAACGTAACAATTTTATTTGCTTGGTATAATATCACCTTGTTTTTGTACCGTCACTGATGTGCGTGCCATTGTTTTATTATTTTTCGGTGTATGACAAGAAGAAATGTTTTTTTTTTTCTTTCAATACTGCTTCTGTAATTTTTTGCTGTCTCAGATCCAGAAAAAAACTAAGAAAGGACATAAGAAGTAAAAAAAAAAAAAGAAAAGAATGGAAAAGCAGTGAGGCCTTAAGTGACTAAAAGCATTGTCTGTACTTTGACTTTCTGGTCAGCACCCAGACTCACCCGTGTCTGTTGTCTCAGACTCTGATCATTGACTATTACATTCCAAAGAATTGGATCAAATAAATGTTTTAAGTAAACGGGGCTCTACTGTTTCTTTCCTGAATGGTTTGTTTTAAAGGGTCAGATCGGCTAAATTACAAACCTGGTATCTAGAAATAGTTTTGGTTTAATTCAGGGATGCACCGAATCCAGGATTCAGATTCGGCTGAATATTGGGCTTTTTGACGGGGTTTGGTTTCTGCCGAACCTTAGAATTTTTTACCTCCGAACTGAACCCTACGCTTGCACTACGCTGGTCGACGTGATGACGGCGCCGTTGATTACAGGAAGGTGTTTACATAGGTAGACCGTTCAATGCAGTAGGCTGTGAGGAAGTGAAAATGGAACTCTGTAGCAGAAAAAGTGTTGTTTGGCAGTACTTTCAGTCAAAAGAAGGCCATTCAAGTCCAGATACATGTTCAATCTGCAATGCTGATTAGTCTGGTGGTGGCGAGGACCCTAAACAATACACAACATCACCGCTGTTACAACATCTGGTATGAAACATCTGGAAGAATACGAGCTGAGCATGAAGGAATCTACAGACAGCAGCCAGAATGCAGCAACTTCAGGTACGGCAAAGGAAGGACAGTCACACTGAGGATGGGAGGAGGATTCGGTATTTGGTTTCAGATTCGGCCGAATCTTAACCAGTGGATTTGGTATTCGGCCGAACCCCAAAAATCTGGATTCGGTGCATCCCTAGTTTAATTTGCCAGGGGTTTTATTGGATCTATGTTTCTTGAAGATATACAGTCATGTGAACAAATTAAGACACCCATGCTAAAGTTGACTATAAAGAGGAATAAAAAAATCATCTTTTGGAAATTGATCTTAATGCCTTAATTAAAAAAATGAGGAAAAATCCAAACTTTAAGGACACCAATTTTCTTTGTGAATGAATAATGTATCGTAAATAAATAAATGTTCTTCCTTAAAATACAGGGGGCATAAGTCTGTACACCCTTGTGTTAAATTCCCATAGAGGCAGGCAGACTTTTATTTTGAAAGGTCAGTTATTTCATGGATCCAGGATACTATGATCCTGATAAAGCTCCCTTGGCCCCCCCATCATCACATACCCTTCACCATACCCCCCCATCATCACATACCCTTCACCATACCCCCCCCATCATCACATCCCCTTCACCATACCCCCCATCATCATATACCCCTTCACCATACCCCCCCCCCATCATCACATCCCCTTCACCATACCCCCCCATCATCACATCCCCTTCACCATACCCCCCCCCCATCATCACATACCCTTCACCATACCCCCACATCATCACATACCCTTCACCATACCCCCACATCATCACATCCCCTTCACCATACCCTCCCATCATCACATACCCTTCACCATACCCCCACATCATCACATACCCTTCACCATACCCCCCACATCATCACATACCCTTCACCATACACCCCCCCCCCCCCATCATCACATACCCTTCACCATACCTAGAGATTGGCATGGGGTACTTTCCATAAAATCATCTCTCAATGCAAATCAAACCAGCTATTAGGTTAACTGAAATAAAATCATGCCAATCTCTAGGTATGGTGAAGGGTATGTGATGATGGGGGGTATGGTGAAGGGTATGTGATGATGTGGGGGGTATGGTGAAGGGTATGTGATGATGGGGGGGGGGTATGGTGAAGGGTATGTGATGATGTGGGGCTATTTTAATTCCAAAGGCCAAGGGAACTGTATCAGGATCATAGTATCCTGGATCCATGAAATAACTGGCCTTTCAAAATAAAAGTCTGCCTGCCTCTATGGGAATCTAACATGGGGTGTAGTGACTTATGCCCCCTGTATTTTAAGGAAGAACATTTATTTATTTACGATACATTATTCATTCACAAAGAAAACTGGTGTCCTTAAAGATTGGATTGTTCCTCATGTTTTTAATTAAGGCTTTAAGATCAATTTCCAAAAGATGATTTTTTTATTCCTCATTTTAGTCAACTTTAGCATGGGTGTCTTAATTTGTTCACATGACTGTAGTCTTATTGAAATGGGGACATTTTGTCTTCAAATAGATGTTGCTGTCAAATATTGTAAGCCTTTAATGAGCATGGCAAATGGAATTCCATTTATCTCCACTGTTATCTCAAAACCCGGGCTAATAAAACCAGTCTTGTATAAAGTACTTGAAAGCAATACTTGAGTAAAAGTACAAGTATCTTACCAGAAAATGATTTTGGTAGAAGTTAAAGTCTCCTTTTAGAATATGACTTGAGTAAAAGTCTTAAAGTATCTGACATTTACTGTACTCAAGTATCAAAAGTCATTTTCTGATATTAAATGTACTTTTTATCAGAAGTAAAAAAAAAAAAAAAAAACTTTGATTATGCACTTTATTGTGGCTTCTTTATAGTAAAGCAACATATCCGGGTTTCCACATCTTAAACATCAAAATCAATGTCTGACATTAAAAAAAGAAATAAAAAAACAAACAATTCAGAATGTCCAGAAATATAAATAACAAAGTAAAGTACAGATACGTGTACTAAGTATTTGTACTTTGTTACATTACAACACTGAATAAAACCAACCATATCTGCATGGCTGGATAATTAAGCTTGCCGTTAGTTCATGCAGGATATGGAAGTCATACGCCTGCTGATTGAATTATCATTCCTATCAGACACACACCAATCACAGCCACTCTCACGTCACGACGGTCCTTTTAAATATGACCCCCTCCTCACTGATCCCCGCTACGCTGACGCTGCCTCACTCACTGCTGCTGCCGCTGGCAACGCTTTACCTCCACCTAGTTCAGAGTCCTAACATGACTCAAAGTTTCAAATGGTTTTCAATGTCTTTCTTTGGGCTCACTCTTTTTTTAACCGGGGGGGTTCTGCATGGCGCTCCCTCTTTCAGCTTAGCATGCTGCTTGGCTGGTCCAGGGAGCATTATCAAGAGCGGAGCCATCAGCGCCAAGCATAACTGTTTTCAATCAGGAGAGACTTCATTGCAAATATGCAAAGGTTTATTTGTACATATGCATAATATGAAATGTACAGTCTTTAGAGATTAGACTCCATTCTTATAAATATAAGTTTAAAGGGGTAGAGAAGCCAAGGCATATCCCCCCCAATGGAGTTTAGACACTGGTGGTGGTGGTGAAGGAGCCCGAAGACCGGACCAAAGGAGCCGACTGCCGGAGGAGGACCCAGGGTGCCGTGGGTGACGATGACTGGAGGAGGAAGGGGAGGAGGAGGGTTGCACGCTTTGCCTGAAATGACAGCTGACAGCAGCAGAGAGAAGAACAGAATTAAAGCAGGGATGCCATGCTGTGATTGGATTGTGGAATTCATGGTCAATTCTGGTTGGTTTAACTGAAAAGTGAACGCCTCGAAACAGCTGATCAGTTTTAGGAAGAGAGAGGTGAAGTTTAGAAGTCTTCCTGAAAGAATTTACGCTGAGCTTCATTTCCATTTGTGACAATCAATGGTTAAATCTATGACGAGAGAGTTCCTGACTGAACCAATACTAAGAGTATCGGGCGCTTTCACACCTGCCTTGTTAATTTCGGTTGAATCGAACTAGAGTTGGTTTGCCCCGCTGGTGCAGTTCGTTTCGGGTCAGGTGAGAACGCAGCAATCGAACTCTGGTGGGCATCAAAAGCGGTCCAAACAAGCGTACCGAGACCTGCTTGATGAGGTGGTCTCGGTACGCTTTCAGTCAAACTCTGGAGCGGTTCGTTTGTGGTAAGAACGTGATCTGTACTCGAACCGCACCAACTATACAGGTGCTGTTCATATAATTAGAATATCATGAAAAAGTTGATTTATGTCAGTAATTCCATTCAAAAAGTGAAATTTGTATATTATATTCATTCATCACACACAGACTGATATATTTCAAATGTTCATTTCTTTTAACTTTTGATGATTAGAACTGACAACTAATGAAAATCCCAAATTCAGTATCTCAGAAAATTAGAATATTACTTAAGACCAATACAAAAAAGGATTTTTAGAAATTCTGGCCAACTGAAAAGTATGAACATGAAAAGTATGAGCATGTACAGCACTCAGTACTTAGTTGGGGCTCCTTTTGCCTGAATTACTGCAGCAATGCGGCGTGGCATGGAGTGGATCAGTCTGTGGCACTGCTCAGGTGTTAGGAGAGCCCAGGTTGCTCTGATAGTGGCCTTCAGCATTGTTGGTCTGGAGCATCACATCATCCTCTTCACAATACCCCATAGATTTTCTATAGGGTTAAGGTCAGGCGAGTTTGCTGGCCAATTAAGAACAGGGATACCATGGTCCTTAAACCAGGTACTGGTAGCTTTGGCACTGTGTGCAGGTGCCAAGTCCTGTTGGAAAATGAAATCTGCATCTCCATAAAGTTGGTCAGCAGCAGGAAGCATGAAGTGCTCTAAAACTTCCTGGTAGACGGCTGCGTTGACCCTGGACCTCAGAAAACACAGTGGACCAACACCAGCAGATGACATGGCACCCCAAACCATCACTGACTGTGGAAACTTTACACTGGACTTCAAGCAACGTGGATTCTGTGCCTCTCCTCTCTTCCTCCAGACTCCAGGACAATGCTAAATGTACTTTCATCAGAGAACATAACTGTGGACCACTCAGCAGCAGTCCAGTCCTTTTTGTCTTTAGCCCAGGCGAGACACTTCTGATGCTGTGTCTTGTTCAGAAATGGCTTGACACAAGGAATGCGACAGCTGAAACCCATGTCTTGCATACGTCTGTGCGTGGTGGTTCTTGAAGCTCTGACTCCAGTTGAAGTCCACTCTTTGTGAATCCCCCCCCACATTTTTGAATGGGTTTTGTTTCACCATCCTCTCCAGGGTGCAGTTATCCCTATTGCTTGTACACTTTTTTCTACCACATCTTTTCCTTCCCTTCACCTCTCTATTAATGTGCTTGGACACAGAGCTCTGTGAACAGCCAGCCTCTTTAGCAATGACCTTTTGTGTCTTGCCCTCCTTGTCCAAGGTGTCAGTGGTCGTCTTTTGGACAGCTGTCCAGTCAGCAGTCTTCCCCATGATTGTGTAGCCTAGAGAACTAGACTGAGAGACCATTTAAAGGCCTTTGCATGTGTTTTGAGTTAATTAGCTGATTAGAGTGGCACCAGGTGTCTTCAATATTCAACCTTTTCACAATATTCAAATTTTCTGAGATACTGAATTTGGGGTTTTCATTAGTTGTCAGTTCTAATCATCAAAATTAAAAGAAATAAACACTTGAAATATATCAGTCTGTGTGGAATGAATGTATACATTATACAAGTTTCACTTTTTGAATGGAATTACTGAAATAAATCTACTTTTTCATGATATTCTAATTATATGACCAGCACCTGTATATACTCCTCCAGTCTGAGCTGATGTCTCCTGTAGTCAGGTGTGTTCAGCAACCTGTGATGCAGCAGAGCAGCAAACTGTAGCAGCTTCAATGTTTCTCTGAGACGGACACCGGCAGAGCAGAGCGAAGTCTCAGTGACCAGAGCAGACGTAGTAACGTATCTCCAGATACAATGTCTGATCATTTTAATGAAATGAGCTGGTTTGACCATGGAGATGCAAGAACTATGCACTAATCCAGAACACAGGATCTCCTTCCTGTATTTACTTTCTTGCTCCCGCCCCCAGACACATCTGACCAATAAGAGGGCTATGGACGTCCTTGCCTGATTTGTAATGACGCATTTTGGTACACTTCGATTTTTCCAGGTGTGAAACCAAACCAAACCAAACAAACTACAGGTGTGAAAACGGTTGTGGGGGGGGGGGCATAGAACATCTGCTTAGAAATATAGGAATTATTGGATAGGATAGAACAACACAAAGTTATTCTGCTAAATAAAACATCACGTTCATTAATAATTTCACTTGTTTTTATTCTAAACAAATTGTATATCTGAGTCACTGGGGGGGGGGCAATTATATTTCAGGGTGGGGCCGGTGCCACCCCGTGCCCCCCTTCTAGCCCCGCCCCTGGGCACTCCTCAAATTGATCTAAAAGGTCCACATTCCCATAAAAAAAAAACACCCACAGAAAACAAATGTAGATTCGTCTTCATTCACCTCTGTTATTGCCATACGTATATCATGATAAATGCCTTGATAAAATAACCAAAAGGCAGTTGTGGTCTTGACGAGTCCTCTTTATCTGAGACCGAGACAAGATCGAGTAAAACTGTAGCTGACACCTTCAAAAAGTGGTCTCCAGGCCAAGACCGGACTCAAGTAGGCCTACTACAACGCTGCTTTCTGGAGCTGCTTTCACCACTATGAACAATTTTACTTTTCAGCTCCTCTGTTGCCTTTGTGCAATGCATTGTGGGTCTAAAGAGTAGGGTGCGTTCCTGGAAAGTGCAAGCGTCACTGTCTGCATGCTGTATCATGTCTGACCACAGAGCGGCAGCGTTGCCTTTCCGAACATTTATGTGCAACAGCAGCATGTTTCACAGACTCAAACTAAACGCATTATATTTATAAATGTCTGCTTCAGTGAAAATCTTTTATCATAAGCTACATTAAACTGCAGCATTCAGCTCGGCTCAGTCTCATGTGAACTTCAGTCCTGTGGTTTCATTCAGACGTGAGGCTTCCTGACCAAAGTGGTGCCACTATACCACTTCCCATATGCTGCTGGTTTCAGTGTCTCCAGTTGGGCTGTCTCATTTCTGTGTTGCAAAGAGTTTCAGCGCAGTTATCCTGACTTACTGAGTTATATCCTACAGTCTATCTAGCCATGAAGAAGCAGGCGTGTTTATCAATCTGACTCCCCAACGTTGTAGTTTATGAAGCAATACTCAAGGAAAGAAAATCTATTATTACTGTACTTTTGCTATTGATCATATAGAACACAAAGTGCAAACACAGTGGCATGCCTAAATTGTAAATGTACATTAAACATAATCAACAGTAACGTACATTTCACCTCTGCTGCCCCCTGACTCTGCACACAGCCAACAACGGGTTATATCAGGGATTTATTTCACTATGTCGTGCTGTGTTCAATGTATGTGACAATAAACGTAAAGTTTAAGTTGATTCTTTTTTCAAGTTGTATTGTCAGTTTTACATTTTGAGCATGAATGGCATCAAGGTTGGATTATCAACTGGGCACAGTTGGCTGTGTTGTTGGTTTGTGGTAACTTGATTAAGTGCAAATTTGTTTGGGGATTTATACCACTAAAGAACACTATGAAATTCAAATTATAAGGGCATTATGGTCTACTTGCTAACTACATATTTCGAAAAACATTCGTATTCAACACAATTAAAAGAAACGGGTCGCCAATAGAAGCTCTTCTTTGTACCTTATCGGACTGACTGGCATAAGATACAATGAGAGATGAATTAGTTGGCATATGTTGACCTAGAAACCATGATGTGTCTGTGTCCACAGACTAGTTAAGGATATCTAATTTAATTACATTTTTATTGATCCCCAGTGGGGAAATTACAATTTACACTCTGTTTGTTAGAAATCACTACACACACACATGCTCAGGACCTATTCATGCACAAATGGAGAGATGTCAGAGTGAGTGGGCTGCCAGTGCTGGACCAGCACGGTTGGAGGGATACGGTGCCTTGCTCAAGAGCACATTGGCAATGCCCAGGAGGTGAGCTACCAATCCACACTCTGCACTATGGTCCGTACGGGCACTTGAACCAGCGACCTTCCGGTTCCCAACCCAACTCCCTACGGACCCCAAAATGTGAAAGTAGGACGTTGTCACACTTGGTCCATTCCAGCCCTCCAAAAAGACCTTTTAAGGCTCTGACACACCAACCCGACGGCCGAACGTCGGCAGAAAAGGCAGTCGGACTGATCAGACGGCTCCCGTCTCCCAAAAATGTGCCTCGGAACACATCGAAGCGACGCCGACTTGAGCGTACTTTCTGCGTGTGCACAAGACATAATACGTCTCCATAACAGCAGGTGGTGCTAATCTGTATTGTCGCCCAAAAAATCAGTCATTGTTTTCATCAGAGAGTGTTGAAGATACTGGCGTTGTCAGCTCTCGGGCTTCTTCTTGTGGAAGAAGAAAGATGTCGCAGGCGAAAAATAAGGAGAAACCGCACTGTGGGTGAAGCCATGGATCTCACAGCAACAGGCTCATGGAGCTTGCACTGATTGGCTAGTCAAGGGCTAAGCACTCCACCAATCAGACCAATCAGTCCGACTGCCCACTGGCCGATTCAACAAGTCAAATCGGCCAAAATGAAGGCCGACGTCTCCTCCGACTGACGACGGCACGGAACACACCGAACAGATCTGAGTCACTGACCTCGCCAGACTGTCAGATGGCCGATAATCGGGTTGGTGTGTCAGAGCCTTAAGTCAGCATTTTTTGCGCATATGTACTCCAAAGGGACTCCTCTAAAACAAACCGTACTCAGAACTCCTCGGGAGATGGTCTGAGTACGGTTCCCTTTAAGACTGGGTTGCAGTTCTCTTCACCTGCGCATTGTGAACACGGCACCTTTCAGGTTCCTTTAGCCTTTTATGTATTTTAGCTTTGAGGCCCTGTCAGAGCTGAAGTGGACCAGAAAGAGAACTGAGTCTTCTTTCAAGTAAAGTGACATCGTGAACGCAAAAAGAACTGAGTCCCTTTTCTGTTGGTCCACATTTTGGTCCTCTTTAAGAGGACTGAGTTTGGTTCATTTATATGTGAAAACACAGCAAACACTGTCCTGTGCCTGAGCATTTTCCTCTGATGTGCCCTTTAGCAAAGCAATGATCATCAGAGGTCTGTGGTTGTGTTTGGTCTTTCCCAGCTATGAATGGATGTGAAACTGATACTGTACCCAGAAAGCTCTCTCTGAGCAGATTATAGAGGTATGCGGTGATGTAAAGGAATTAAGATGGTGACTTCATTTAGCCAGCTGGCAGCATCAGCTGTTACATGCTCATCACACATTATACAGACATTATATATAGGCTAAATGTGGGAAAGCTGGTCATCGGCTTGTTGTTCCTTCACTGCTTCACTCAAAGTCAAGTGTCTTTTTCAACAAATGTGTTTCTGGCAGTGGTGGAAGAAGTGTTCAGATCCTTTTTCTTTCTTTCCGAATCAGTGCAGGCAACACGGCGTAGCTGCTGCTATGTGTACAAGCTTCCACTGAGCTAAAACGGCAGTTGTCGGGGCAAGTTTTAGAGTGCCTTTGTGCCTCTTAACAGACACAAAATACAATTAAAATGTCTTTGCAACATGAACAGGGCCCTTACGTGTCAACAAGATGCGTTTTTCAACTCAGACGTAGCTATAGCGATCAAGATTAACGTAAAAATTGGCTGGAATTCTCCTTTAAAGTATTCAATGTAAAAGTACTCAATGCAGAACAATCCTCCCATTTTAGAAAGTGTAAAGGCTCCAACCAGTTGTGTGTTTAATGGTCTGATCATCTCAGCTGGACTTGTAGCCGTTATATTGTATTAAACATTGTATTTTATAAACTCCATGTGTTTTGTGTGCAGGAATCTTAATGTTTAAAGTAACTAGTAACTAAAGCTGTAACAGATGAATGTAGTGGAGTAAAAAGTACAATATTTCTCTCTGAAATGTAGCGGAGTAGAAGTAGAAAGTGGCATGAAAAGAAAAGACTCAAGTAAAGTACAAGTACCTCAACATTTGGTCTTAAGTACAGTACTGGAGTAAATGTACTTAGTTACATTCCACCACTGGTTTCTAGTTTGGGACAACAGAGGTTTACAAAACTATGTTGGTTACTGTTACTATACCAAGGGTCTTTATTGGTTATTTCATATGTAGCTTTATGATTCTTCTTTTGGTTTTCCATCAAATTGCATCAAGTAAACATTGGCCTTCCTGTCCAGTGACAACCATTTATCTCCAACTTTAATGATTTGGAATGCTGGGGACAAAACTGAAGGATGATGTTGGATTTCCCTCTTTCTTTTCAGCAAAATAAAGTCTTTAAAAAGCTTATTGGATCAGCTGGAAATGTATTGTCACAAAGCTGTAAACAGGGCTGTTTTTCTGACACCATGAAAAGTTGAACTTTTTGGAGATACGTGGTTCTCACAGGACAGCGATGCTGCTACAAACATATTATGATCTTATATGATATATATGATGGGTTGCTGTAGATTAAACTAGCCAACAGTAAGCTATATAAAGGAGTTAACATTAGCACAGCTGTAAACATCTACAGCAGGACAAGGCGCGTCCTCACCACATCCGAGGTGAGGAAGGGTTCACTATTCTCCGGAGTGTGTGTGTGTGTGTGTGTGTGTGTGTGTGTGTGTGTGTGTGTGTGTGTGTGTGTGTGTGTGTGTGTGTGTGTGTGTGTGTGTGTGTGTGTAGTATCTTTGTGTGTATTCTTTCGGCCTCTACGTGCTGCTGCTCTTTCTGTGTAGGCGGGGTCTAATAAGAACACTGAGGCATACGAAAACGACCCAGCATTGCAGCAGGGCAGGCAGCACCGGAGCCGCGACAGTAACGTGTACGGGCGAGCCAGGGACTCCTCGCTCCTTATCTAGCTAATTGTGACTATATATAGCTTACCCATAATAATACATTTTGGATTTAGTAAAGTAGCCGTTCACGTGTCGTTAGGGGGTACGTTACGTACTCGGCGCAGCGGTGCGGGTTATTAGCTAAAACAAAGCGGACCCTTATAACAGTTTTAGCTAGTCCTCGCCTCAGTAACGTTAACCGTTTATATTTGGTTAAAAGAGGACACTTTTTTTCGGGCTGATGTTACTCTAACTCAACGGAAACGCCGGTATAGTAAAAACATAAGGTAAGTGTTGTTATTTTAACCTACATTTGTCACATTTAACCAGTCAGGCGACTGTAAACGACAAAAGGGGAGACGCGAGGAATGCCTGTCTTCAGAAACTTTGGGTGTGGATTAACGATAACTAAGTTAGGTTAGCTTGCTAACGTTAGCAGTCGAAAGAGTTTTTTTTCTCTCCATTAATTTCCTTTATACCATACGGCTTTTCAACAACATGACATTGTAAAACGTTGGCATATTTCAACCTAACGTTAACGTTACACCCCAAGTCTTAATTTGGGCTTTGTAAAGAAAGTAGGCCATTGCTTTGTATAAGCAAAGAGGGGCAGTATGGCTGGTTTAAAGTGGGAGAAGATTGTGTGATTTATCAGTTCTGGATAACTATTAACGCCATTATTACCTCATTCTAAAGTCAAAACTATCCCAGATGCTTTTACAGATGTTTAAACTTACAAATGTACTCAACGTGTCTAAAAACCTGAATATTTCTGTTGCTCTGTTATCATTTTGTTGTGACTTTTCTGCCCTAAAATGATGATGTTGATTACTTTGGCATTGTTTTATTGCTACAGTGGGTAATATTTTCTCTAACTCTCTAAAGATTTCTAGACAGTTTCGTGGTTTATCTTTTACATCTACTCCTCTTAACTGCTTCATTAAGTTTTGTACGGACATTTTTGTATTGTCGTCAAAGGATTTCTATGGGTCTTTCTCTTACAGCAATGTGGAAATTTTACATTGAAAAGACAGCTCAACAAATGAGTTCTCGGTGTAGTTGTCTGTCTGAAAAAATGACTAATTCCATCAAAGTCATCTATCATGTTTTTTCTCATGAAAAAGAGAGGATTGTATTTCAGAGCCACCCGGTTTTCTTTAGAAATGCAGTTACCTGGGTCCATTTGTCCAACCATCAGGCTTTTCTCAATTTGTCAAAACAAAAGAACCTTTACAGATGTCTTGGACATGTACAAAAGGAGCATTTTATTTACATCTGAGTTACTTTTAAAGTTTCATAGTTTTAGGCAAAACATACATGAAGTAGAACATCTAAACCAAATCCCTTTTGTAAGCCCATCTCGCAAACATTTAAATTAAGTTAGACTTGTAAAGAATATCCTGAAACAAACCGCAGCTGGACCCTAGTCTGGTCAAACATGATACATTATGGGCTGTATAAACTGTGGTTGAGGTTACAGTGAGACCAAGGCGTCTTAAAGAAGGCCAGATTGGTTAACCAGAATCTGGAGTCTCTTGTTCAGCCTTGCCCACATCTCTCATTCAGAACTGTTGACTGTGCAGTATGTAAGCTGGACAAGATTTGTCTTGCCTGCTTCTTTAACTTCCTGTAAAGGAATTGCAGCCTGGGGGGGGTGTTTTTTTCTTCTTCTTCTTTCCATGTTTATCTCAGAGAGAAACTTGATTTGTTGAACTAGTAATCTGTGTTCACCAAGGCCTAATTTAGTGACAAGGGGAGTTAAAGGCTTTGGGTTAATTATCCTGCCTTTGCTTCTAGACAGCATCATAATGACATAGCAGCAGCACTGTATCGAGGCGAGAAAAGATGTGACAATTCTGACATGCATAAACACGTTAAACATACGTTTTAATGTCTAAAAGCCATATAGAAAATCAAATTCTCATATACGTTATGAGTGTTTTCCCTGGGCTTGTGAAAGACTTAGGTGCACATGTTTGTTGGATGTTTAAGGGTCCTCCGTCAACAAAATGTTAAGTTTTTCAATAAAAATAATGCAATTTTACGTATTTTAGGCCCATTATTATTCCCATATCTGTGTGTAAAACGATAGAAAAACTAGAGCAGATAATAAATACATAACACTCAAAAATCTTCAAGACAAACCTGCTAAAGAAGTCCACTGGAGACAAAACTACAATCATTAGATCTGAGAAGTCATTTAGTTGCATTCATTCGGCTTAGGTGGTACCCAAAACGGGCTCGGGTGCTGTGCCTAAGCCTCATAAAGGCTGTTTTATGCTTCTGCGTCAACTCCACGCCGTAACTACGGCGTTGCGACCCTTTCGGAGTTCTGCGTCGGGGTTGCTTTGCATCGCGGTGCATTTCACCGCCATAACGCTAGAGGGCGATAAGTCTGAGGTTATTTGCGAGGTGTCTGCCAGCCAGTTTATGTTAGGTTAGCAAGCAAACTTTAGCACAACTGCCCACAAAGTACTGCTTGCTGGCGAAGTGCTAATTTCAGAACGTTGCTGACATATAGACCCTTTACAAACGGATAACCCCCGTCATTGGAACCAAAATATGGCTTATTTGCAAAGCTGATGTCAGTGAACTAGCATGTTGCTACTCCCCACAGTAGGCTGCTGGAAACACCCACTATCAACACACAGGACCAGTTGACCAATCACAGTCCTTGCGGTCTGTGTCGCCTCGACGCAAAGTTACACATTTTTGGAGGAGCACGTCGCGCTATGGCGGAGGGCTCGGAGGGGGGTTCGCGGCGACGCAGAGGGGTCTGCGGGGGTACGCCGCCGATTCGACGCAGAAGCATGAATCAGCCTTAATGGTACCAAAAACCCTGGTTGTGCACTCGTAACAATCTCCGTCAGGGGCAAGAGAAAGAGAAGTCATTTTTGATATGATGATACCCGAACGGGCAAATGGGTTGATATATTTACTCGCCAGACGTGGTGTTTTGCTTGCCCCGGGCCATCGGGCAACCCTTACTGTTAAACCCTGCTTTGTCTTGTCTTGTCTTGCCTTGTTTTTTACTTTCCATGTTTATCTCAGGGAGAAGCTTGATTTGTTGAACTAGTAATCTGTGTTCACCAAGGCCTAATTTAGAGACGAGAGGCATTAAGCGCTTTGGGTTCATTATCCTGCCTTTGCTTCTAGACAGCATCATAATGACATAGCAACAGCACTATATCGAGGCAAGAAAAACCCAAATGTCTTTGATCGTGACATGGATGCAGATTATATACACCAGTCCTGGTAATTGTAGACCTGAGGGGAGACGAGTCTATAGACTGGAGCGGCCCCCTGCAGCTCACTGAGTCACTTCCCGTAGTTACATTGTTGTGATGTTTAAACAGAGTGAGCAGTGCTCGGCATGCATCTAGGAGTGTCTGAAGGGTCATTCAGCATTACTCAACTCCAGGCCTTTACCCCCGACTCCTCAGAAATGAGTCATGGATGATCTGGCCTGCCAGTGACGGCCAGACGAATCATGCTGGAAGGGGATGTTTGTAGATACATGATCATGATTCAAACCTTATCCATCCATGTCTCCACCCCTTTGTGGTAAAATGTTGAAAGTTCTCACAGCAAGACATGAAGTTTTTCAAACCGCTTGTGAAGATGTGGCAAGAAAAGATTGACATATTTTTTAGGTTGTACAAAAAAAAGCACAATGTTAGGAACGAAGGATCAATTTTGATCAGGGTACAAGAAACCCGTCACACAGGAGAAGACAAGTAACTACCGCTGAAACAATTAGTCAGTTAATTGATTAGTAGAGTGACAGCAAATGAATCGTCAGCGTTCAATTTTCAAGAAAAAATGCAAAAAAAAAATCTATTTTCAATCTTTAAAAATGGGGGAATCTGCTGCTCCGCGAGACTAATAGATCAAAATGTCATTTTCATCAGTAACCCTGATAAAAGAAGCTGTTAAGAGTAACTGTTTCAAAACGCCAAAGGGGAACAACATATCTAACTTAAAAGGCCTTTGCAAATAACTTCATTCTTAAGGTGTTGGAAATGGAATCCAGCCTCTTTTTTACGGACTGACTGAGGGAGGAAACGACATTTTAAAACCTGCCCGTGGGGATTTCAACAAGTTGTTTTTTTATAGGGTCAAACATGTCATCACACTCCCTCTACGTTAAACTCTGGGTTCAGGTTGGATAGAAGTGGAAAAAGCGCCCCATATTTCAGTGACGTAGTTTTTTCCCCCCCACCAAATAGTATGGAGCCAGTTAAGATGGAATGTGTTATCTCATCTCTCTGAGGAGGCCTGGGAGATCGGGATCTCCTCCACATGGCAGACAAAACCCCCCAAAATATAGCCTGCTGCAGACTGAATTAACTCTTTCATAACCTACATTTCTATGAGAATTTGACAGATTTTCTATATAGCTTTTACATGTCAAAATTGAAATCTTGCTTCACTCTTTATTTATCATTCTACTTTTTTTTTCCTCCCACAGAATAGTTATTTTACTTAGTTTACACTTTTTGAAGCCTTTAGAAACTTCTCCTTATTTTCTTTTTTAGAATGCTGGTAATGTAAGAGTCTGGGATGTTATGATTAATCCTCAATTGATTAATCATTGTATTAAGATTGTATTGGCAGACAAAATGCAAACTGTATTTTGGATCCCCTTGACTACCTTAAACTGCTCCATTAGGTTCAAGTGAAAAATAGAAATTGGTTCTTCCTTACATCCTTGACTGATACTGATAATAATTAAGACACCGGCCAAACACATGCATTCTTGTAGGAGGACAACAAACGTGTTCAGTAATTGTAAGCATTTTTATAGTCGGCTGGATGTCAGATGGTCAACATGTGTCCTTTTCTGATGCTTTGTCTCAAGAAACAGACTTTGCCTGGGACCATCTAGTTTGACAGCACTTTTAAAGTTCAGTATCAAGCGTCACGGCAGATGTTGGCTGCAGAGAGGAGGTAACCCTGCGTGTAGTTTGGGTTTCCTTCCAACGTGCTGTGTTTGCAGTCCGAAGCGAGGTGTTCTTCCTGATCCTTCAGCAGCCTGTTGGGGAGAATAGCGGCTGCCTGGGAGAGGTTTAATCAAGGAAATGGATGCGGAGTCATGCTGAGTTGTTTGGGCAGCTAATGGACTGGGAGGGGACTGTGACTTTCTACAGCAGGTGGAGGCTGCTTGGCTGACCGGCTGGCAAACAGAGCTGGGTGAGGGGGGAAGGAGGAGGAGGAGATGGGCACCCCACTCAGTTTGTGGACCACCAGATGACCCACCCAGCGGGAACAATGCTGACCTGTGTTGAATGCTACGTTTGACTTTGCATGTTACTGACGGATGTTCTTGACATTTTAGTGCAGCGTTGATATTTTGATTACACCAGGATGCTTTATGCGGCACGTGCAATTGTGTTCATATAGCTGTCACATCCCTGAAAGTAGATCTGGAAGTGGTCAGGTTTATATTGTGAGTTGGGATTAGGCCTGCACGATATCAGGAAACTATGCAATATGCCATAGTGTTGTTGAATATTGCCATAAAGATATTATGTGCGATAAATAAAACATTATTTAACCCTTGTGTTGACTTCGGGTCACAATAGGTGCTTTCCGACCGGATAGTACTTGTACTTTTTAGAGGAAAAGTACACTTCTAAGCAGTTCTAAGAACTACTCTCCCCCAAAATCTTTTTTTCCGTTTGCATTCCCACTGGCCAAGTGGCCATAGGGACTGGTAGGAGGGGTAAGGGAGGGACGCAAGCACGGCAATGGTCTTTATAGCATCGTCACTAGACCTTAGCGCCACATACAACAACAACAACAACAAATTATGCTAATACTTGTGCACTTTTCATATATATATATATATAAAATCCTATTTCTAGAATCCCTTCTTAGAGGTAATGTTAAAATACCAGCTGAAACAGTAGCATGAGGTGGTCTTAATTAGGCACAGTCTAGCCTACATCTGTGATGCATTTCAGTATTTAAGCAACAGCATGCAAGTTCACATTATTATGTCTTCTCTTTTTATGAGAGCGAAAAAAGTGAGCCAACCATAAGTGATGCACAGTGTGGTTAACCTCTACTCGCATGACACCAGGAACCACTGAGAAACTAGATAGCATTGTGGTAGCTTTTGCAATACTTCCAGTTGTGCATGTACACAGAGGAGCCGTGGGCATCAGCGGTTTGTGTTTTAGTCCTGCTTGCTTATATTTTTCATTTTAGAATTGGCACTCATTAATTTAGCTATTTTCTTGTTATTTGTACCAACACTATGTTGCATTAAATGTGCACTCACGAAAGGGGTGCATTGTGCAACTTGTTTGTTTACTGACTGGGCTAATTTTTTACCTCCCATTCCAACACAAAATCCACCATCAGACAACTCAAAATCCCATTTGTTCTCTGTAGAGCTGCAGAGATTAATCGATTAGATGTCAACTTTAAAATCAAAGCTATAGTGTATAGTTTCTGTCTCCCCCATGAGGAATTCTAAGTAATGACAACAAAACTGTCGGCGCGTCCACATGATACGTACGATATGTACACATGACAGACTCTTCAGAAGAGGTCATTATCTTCAGTCCAGTTTCTGCGCGGGAAAGTCACCGGACGCCACAATCTCCTGAACATAGTCACACTGAGAAATCCAGAGAGAGCTGTGTGGAGCCGATAGTCTTAATTAGCTTTGTAGAAACTCATCTGGCAATGGCTTGGATGTAACAGACGTTCGTTAATAGCTAAAAGTTACGCACTAAAGCTTTCATCGCTGACTATTTTGATAATCGATTAATCTGTTTGAGTCATTTGTTTAAAAAAAGGTCAAACTTCTGATGTCAGCTTGTTAAAGGTGAATATTTTCTAGTGTCTTCTCTCCTCTGTGACAGTAAACCTGATATCTTTGAGTTGTGGACAAAACAAGACATTTGAGGACGTCATCTTGGGCTTTTCTTACATTTTATAGAGCAGCTACAGTGTTTCCTTTAGGATTTAGTAGGGGCAGGTGGTCCGAACAACAACCCGGGATCATTTAAAAGGCAACCGTGACTATATTGTGCGTCTGCCCTATTTCTGATACCGTGGCAGCAGAAATTTTGCCATGGCGGGCCGCCACTACAAAATCAACATAGAGGAAACCCTGAGCTATCTACCACTAATCGATTAATTGAGAAAATGATCGACAATGACAATAAACGTTAGTTGCAGCCCTGCATCTCTGTAATTTATACTACCAGTGTAGAAGGAAGCTGTGCATAAGCAAAACATAATCGGCAGGAAACTCACATTTAAAATATTTTTAGGGTTTCAACTCAAGTCATTTCTCGTTCATGTTTTTATGTATATGTTTCATGTTTGTCGTCATAGAGTTCTGTAAACAAAACCTGACCAAAATCAAAATGTTTGATTCGACAGCACATACGCCATAAACTCAACTAGCCTATACAGAGGGACTTTATTAGGCCTACTTGTTGAACCGTGGTCTTCCCCAGTCTAAACGTGGACTTTGGATTACTAGATTACTAAACATTCACAGATGTGCCTTGCTCCACCTTCAGACCAC
Organism: Sander vitreus; assembly: GCF_031162955.1. Taxonomy (NCBI): domain Eukaryota; kingdom Metazoa; phylum Chordata; class Actinopteri; order Perciformes; family Percidae; genus Sander; species Sander vitreus. Next base: position 2,013,457 of record NC_135866.1, read on the forward strand.
ACCAAAGCCATATGAGCTGCAGCAAGTCCCAGACGTCTCTGGAAGGCAGATCATCTGCACAGTAACATATCCTCTTTTAATCAGATAATAACTCTTTCACTTGAACAACATCCACGTATGACAATAGGGTTGCACAATATATCGTGTTTTTTATATCAATGTTTTAAAACAGTGCGAAAGGCTGCGAAGTTTGTTGTAATTCAGCAGAACACTGAAAGCAGCAGAACTGAGTACACTTTAATATCTGTTTATTTATCGCAAGTAATCTTTTCCTCATATCCTGCAGCATAAACATAAAGCTATTAGTGCAGACAGTATTTCCCAATATCAGTGAGTGGCGTTATCAAGAGGAAGTCTCCTGTCCTGGACTACGCGTAGTGCGTTTCCCTAGTCAGTGAACAGGGGAAGGGGTGAACAAAGAAGCAGTGGTGACACATGTCTGCAGAGTCTGATTCAAAGTCCTCATGTTAAACTCCTTGGGAAAATCCCAGCTCTGTTTTTAGTGAAGGAATATTCCTTTTTCTGACCTGGCTACATACCCTGGGTGACGGGGGTGGCACTAGGCCGAGGAGCTTTCCCCCATTGATATAAACGGGGTGGACAAATTATGAGGAACACCTATCAGGAAAACGCAATGCTAGGATTTCCCTCAGGAAATTGGTAACGACATCCACTCCCATGCTGTCCATCAGAGAAGGTGTTCTCTCAGCGCTGTCTCTCCTTCACCACAGAAAGAGAGATGCCACTGTCACGTAGGCAGAGATGTCAAACAGGGAGTCGATTATGTGCAATACAACTACATGTGTGAGCAGAGGAATGCTTTCTGTGACTTTCCATCAGAGAGGGAGCGTGGCTCTGGTCCCTGAGGTGCACTTTCAGACTGCAGATTGAATCAAACGCCTCTGACCTGTCAGGCTGATGGCAGGCAGTGGACTATAACACGGAGGCGCTGTGGAGGATCGAGTTTCAGTCAGCTCTTCTCAGCAGCTGTTGGGGGGGAAATTCTTTAAAAAAAAACAAAGATTTTACATCACGTAGTTCAACAGGTACAGCTGTGTACATTTCATCTGTGCTTATTGTGATTTTTGTGGCAATTTTTCTGTCGGCTGTCCGACTGCGGTACAGGAAGATGACTTTCCCGCTCTCTTAATACAGACTGCAAAGCTCTGATTGGCTTGGTTGTTTTTTACCGAACCGTCCCAGAGCACAACGGCAGACTGATTTGAGTTGCTGAAGAAATTGAAAACGGGTCACCCTTGCACCCAGCAGATGTTGTCTAGTGCAGTGGTTCTCAACCTGGTTTACAGCTTTTTACAGTCGCGAACACCAACCTCATTATTCTGGTCTAGTGTGTAGTTTCTGATTTGAGAGAGCCATCTTGATTATATCAAACCTTTTTATTACGTTAAATTTCAATGTCTTCTATATCGAAACGTACAAAACGGGAAGTGATCTTGTAGCTTGAGCTGGTTGATGACAAGAATTAGAAACGATTAGCAATTGGTCTGGTAATTATTTTCTCAATGAATAACTTTTTCTATAAAAATGTGAGAAAATGGCCATCATAATCTCTTACTAGTTTTATCCAAACATCAGTCCAAAGATATTCAGTTCATTGTTGTGTATGACCTAAAAAAAGCAGCAAATCCTCACATTTGCATCGCTGGAACTATAGAATCTTAATGACTGAAACTCGTAATACCTCAGCACAATTGTTTCCTATCATTTGTTCTGTCGATCGACTGATCAATTAACCGACTAATTGTTTCAGATAAATGTCTGTGATTGGTTGCTTGTGGAGTTTAATTTGTTTTAGAGTTACACTTTGCAATTCGATCAGACTGACAGTATGGGTATTTTTTTAAGTAACATATTGCCTACTGCTGCCTTAAACCAATGTATCCATAAAGTCAGAGGAGTATCTAAGCTCTTACTCAGCAAGACCCGGCTTTGTGTTATTGCAGTCCCACACGTCCATATTTGACAATTTGCAGGCAAACCACAGTCACAGTTACTGTGCTTGTATTGAAAATATCTGAGCAGCTCTTGCTATTAATAACAGAGGTAGAATTATAAATGAAATTGTGACGCTAACCTTCAGCATCACGAACACAAAGCATGTGTCGTCTCTGTCTTCTCCAGCCTGACCATACAAAGTCATGACTTGACACTGTGTGCTCCTGTTACTCTAAATATTAGGCTCTCAGGTCTGTCATCACGACTCCTCATAGACCATAGTGTGTTCTTGGCGAGAGGGACAAAGGTAGGGGTTGAAAAAGGAGGATGAGTAAAGTAAGACATTGTAAAAGTATCTGCTCTCTGTCAGTATTCCCGCTCACTGCGGGCAAGGAAGTAACATGAACTCACATGTAGAGCCCGACCGTTAAAGGATTTTTAAGGCTGATATCGATACAAATATTTGGTGATTTAAAAATCCGATATATCGGCCGATATATTTAAAAAATAAATCCAGAAACGCGTAACAAAACATAAACAGGTTTCCCTAACATTAGTTATTTGAGTCCTCACTAAAATAATATGATAATGCAGTTTAAAAATAAGCTTGTTTTCTTGTCACAACAGAACAGAGGAACGTCAAAATATCTTAAAGTTCTGATAAATAAAATGTATAAAAATGCAAACTTAAGATATGAAACCTAAATTCTTTTGAACAAAAACACAATAACAACAACAGAGTGTTGGACCGTGTAGAGCGTCCTCTGGTGGACAGACTATGCAACGCCAACACTCAGAACATTTGTCCGTTTTTATTTAATTTTTAAAATATTCATTTATCGGCCATTATAAACGCTGATACCGATAGTTTAGTTTAGAAAATGCCTAATATCGGCCGATAATAATGGCCTGCCGATATCGGTCGGGCTCTACTCACGTCAACAGATTTTCTCCGTTGATGTGTGGGACAGGTAAAGTACAGTAGCTTCAACTGTGGGCTTCAGTTTGGATTACAAAAAATGAACATTAATGAGATCCAGCTGGTAGATGGTGCTGTACTTTTCTGTTCAGGTGTTCAATCATTAGGATAACTTTCTGCTTTTAAAGATGTCAGGTAAACTGTCTTGCTTTTAGGGCTGCAACTAACGATTATTTTCATTGTTGATTATTAGTCATATATAGTCTTATTTTCTCGATTTTAATTGATTAGTTCTTGGTCTATAAAATGTCAGACATCCTCAAATGTTCAGTTTCCTGTCCCAGAGGAGAGAAGAAACTAGAACATATTCACCTTTAACAAGCTGTAACCAAAAGTTTTACTTTTTCATTTAGACTCATACCCACTGAATCCATTATCAAAATAGTTGGCGATTGGGGTGCCTGGGTAGCTCACCTGGTAGAGCGTGCGCCCGGCGTACAGAGACTCAGTCTTTGCTGCAGCGGCCCACGGTTCAATTCCAACCTGCGGCCCTTTGCTGCATGTCATTCCCCCCCTCTCTCTCCCCTTTTCATGCCTAAACTGTCCTATCCAATAAATGCCTAAAATGCCAAAATAATCTTTTAAAAGGGGGAAAACAAATTTGTTGTAAATAATAGTAGACAACTAATCAATTTAGTTGTTGCAGTTCTACATGCTTTGGAGAAAAAGTGGTCACTTTGTGGAGACAGTAGGTCATTGATTGACCAACCCAGGCAGTCTTTTGCTAGATACAATACATGAAGGGGACTATTGATTGGAAATGCTACACTGTGGTAAACGTATATTTATTAGATGCTTTTTTGACCTCTTTCTCCCTAATTAATTCACCCCATACCAGCTGGCCTTCTATCATGTTTCACAGTTATGAGGAGCAGTTGCACTCTGGTATGGATCAGGTTTATCAGTCCGCCTCTGCCCAAAGTTGCTATCGGCTCTTATCAGCTGTGACGTTAGCTTTGTGGAAGCAGCGCCGACTTTCATGTCCTGCCATTTCTAGTGAACCAGTCAAGTCTCCTCCTCCAACGGTCATACAATATTTCAGCTATCACTCTCTTTACTGCTTTGAAGCTGAACAGGCAGTGAGACTCTTCTTGAAAGCCACTTGTCTTATTAGTTGAGTCAGTTGAATTATCTCGTACGTATTTGTCTGATGAGAGCTGTGGCAGTAACAAAAGAGTAGATGTACATTTTCAAAAAGGCAGATGGGTTGAGAAGGATTTTTATTTCATTTAGGGTAGACGTTGAAGCAAGCATGTTTCCAAAGCTATCATGCCCCAAGATCATTGCCAGAAATGCCAGTGCCTCCCTAATGCCATTATGTGGTACACACAGGCATCGAAGACCCTGAATGCCTCCCAATCTGTCAGCTCTCTGTAATTTGCAGCCCTGTGCAGAATGAGCCCCAGAGTGGTAAACAATGCTGTACTTCAGGAATGTTGGGGAGGAGCCCCAATAGTGTAGAAAGTCTTTGCACTTGGTGTTGACTTGAATTTATTTAAGCATCTTGCTTGGGTATGTTATGTTGAACGTTTTTGTCCGTTTTGCTTTTCTTCTTTGTGTTAGTTGGTAAGTATATTTAGAAGAGACAGTGCCCTGTTGATTAACAGAAAATCATTTCCATATGTTGCCCCTGGCCAGATGTTAAAAGGCACTCTAAAACACCAAATAAAAATCACATTTGGCTCTGCTGTTTCTGTCAGATGTCAGACGTTTTGCATCCCCCACTATTCTCCAAATCTTTCAGCGTGACTTTTATTTTTATCTGACATATTTATCTTTCACAGTTCCCCGCAGTAGTATGATAACTATCACAAAAACACTTAGGGGAAACTCACATTTAAGTTGGTCATCCTTTTCACAGGATGTGGTTGTTTTTGCAGATGCCTGTGTGCTCTGCAGCAAACACATACACCTTTTTCACTGAGCGTCTGCTGAAGAATGTACAGCCTCCAGTTTTACCTCTACATCACTCATAGTTAACTGTAAAGAGTATTTTTCTTGTTGTGTAATGTAAATAGAAATGGCACCTTTGTTGACCGACACTGGCAGTTTGTGAATAAGCGGGACTAGACTATTTTGGGACACAGCTGTTTACTTAGCTACAACCCTGCTTGATTTCCTTAGTGGGGCAAGTACACAGTGAGTGAGTTTGAGGAATGGGCAGACAGTCAAGGAAGTGTGTCACCAGAGTTGTGGGGAATGGCAGAGATTCAGGAAGAGGCATAAAATATCCTGACCAAATATGGGAAAACACACACGCGTGAACACACCTAGCTCTTTTCTGCCTTAGCTGTTATGTTTTCTGCACAGAACTTGCGTAGTAAAAAGGTTGATCCACCACCAAAGCTATAAAGCACAACACTGGCTGCCCACTTTTTGAATTGATTTTCCCTTATTCAACGTTTCATTAAATGCTTATATGAATAGTTTTAAGCCTGGAACCAAGCCAACCAGCTACGAGATGAATTGTGACCATAAAACATTGGATTCGGCACAAAAGAACATTATGAAAACTGCTAAAGTACAGGACTGTGTACAGAAACAACCACAGACTTCAGTGATAGCAGCTCACTAGCAGTTTGCGGATTTGCAGGTGCGGTAAACATTTCCATGGTAACAGCGATTCCCCCACCTATCAGAGACGTTGCTGGTAGTGTAGTACTTCTCCATGACATCACAATTGGTTGATTTCGTACAGACTTGTGGCTTCTACAGGAGCTGAAACCTTCGTTTCACAATCTCCCGGCTTGTGGTCAGTCCACCTCGGATGGTTTAGACATTATGGCTGATTATCAAAATCCTTATGGTGAAATGAATGGGATTTTCAACTCCGATCCCACACTGTTGAGCTCTGTTTCCAACTCGCTTTCAAACAATCTTAAACCATCTTTGTTCAGTTCTGTTGTTGGTGTTGTGGCTGGTTGGTTAATGCTCAGCAGCTCAGTGTGGTAGAGAGAGACATCATAGGACTTGTCAATGAATCACAGGTATTCCTCTCCATTTGCATTCTGTGGCAGTTTTAGATATCTGTCCTCTTAGTAGGCTGTTAAAGCTTCTTTATTTATTATTACACATCTGCTGTTGGACTCATTATGAATCACTCTGGGTAAGACTGAACACCTCACTTTATTTATTTACGATTATTTTTTGGGGCATTTTTAGGCCTTGACATGAATGAATGACATGAAGCAAACGGCCGCAGGCCAGTGTCGAACCCGCGGCAGCTGCGTCGAGGAGTAAACCTCTACAAATGTACGCCCGCTCTACCAACTGAGCTAACCCGGCCACGTGAACTCCTCACCTTTTACGCAACCATTTTATGTCTCCTCAAGCGTCTCTCTGACTTCCTCTGTCTGTCTCTCTCTCTCAATCGTCACGTCTTATCTGAGATGCCCTGCCTAGATAACCGGAACCTTTACACCAACATAACAGGCCTAGAACCGCATCGTGTCCAAACCGCACTCACTATGTAGTAGGGTGGTTTCATCAAAGTGAACTGCCAGCTGAGTGTGGGCAAATCCTCTCTCCATATTTGGAAAAGGCAAAAATGAGAGGCGCTCCTCCCCTCTGCTGCCTACAGCCCTGTACAAAAGTACGTAAGGAAGACAACATAACAGAGGATGTTGTTAACCTTAATGTATTCTTTAAAATGAAACCGTTGTTTTAAGAGTCACCAGGCTTTTAGAACCTTTTTTTTAAGGGGGATGTGTTAATGGTAGACTAGTTTCTTTAAGTGTTTACTATTTCAATTATTTAAAATGTCCTCTGTACAGCTGTACCAGAAAGGGGAATGTGCAGTTTGCAGAAAAACACATTTTCTTCTGTGGTCACACTTGTCAGATATGCATGTCTCATGTTTTAAAGATGGCTCTCTGTCACATTAAAAAGTGACTGACACACACACACACACCGTTTTTTTTTCTGTTGGCGGTGACCAACACTCGTGACAAAGAAGTCTGATGTTGATCTTTTTCTGTTCTTTCATGTTGGTTTCAACTTCCATCACTGAGTTTTTGTTTATTCTCTTTCCAGATGGATCTGCGGCTACTTCTAATAGCCACGTTGTCATTGGTCCTCTGTGGCAGCTGGGCACAGCAAGGTAAGAGCAAACAAACGTTATAGATATGAGGGCTGGGTATCGCCACCGATTTTCCGATTCACAAGGTCCCGATTCCAATTCAATGTTGATTTTAGATGTTTTGATTATATAGCTTGGATATGAAAGATATTCTACAATTGTACATGTTCCCTCTAACCTGCTGCATTATTAGAAGTATTAATATTTACATTAAGAACTGACCCCAATGCCATTAAATTCATGTATTCTTTTATTTAACATGAACACACAATAAAGTGCAGCTCTACAGTCAGTGGGTATGAAGTCACATTTCACTCTGATATCTGAAGGTGACAGAGGGACCCCTTCCCTCGCCAGAATGTAGCCTAACTTTGGAGCATTATTTAACCCCTTCCGGACAAGCTAGCATGACATTTTTATGAGATTTCATGAATCGATATTGGATCATTCAAATGAAAATCGATTTAAATCGGTTCTTTTTACACCCAGCCCTAAAAAAATGTGTTAAAGTGTGGCTCTCTTTTTGCTTAGCTTAACTGTTGAGCTAAGCCCTAGCATGTTTTTCAGCTGTGTTACAGTGCCTAGTGCAACAGTCCCCTTATGCTATTCATTGTTCCACTTATGTGTATGTTGATTATCATGGTTTGACCTGACATGCTCTGTACATTGGGCCAAACATGGACCTCTCTTAGTTTCTTAAGCACAATGCAATAAAGCGGTGCTTTTATCAACTTAACTACTCCCATTTTGGCATTCTTTATTCATGGTTTTATGACCCTGTGGGTCCTGTTGGCTGCTGGGAAGCTTTTTATTTTTATAAGGTGAAGTCATCACTTGGTGAGCTGCCTAGAGCTTCTCTCAGCATGACTCAGTTTTCTGAAATGGGAAGGGGTTGTGTTTTTGCAGCCACAAACCCAGGCTGGTTTGAGTTAGTGAGCTAATGCTAAACTGTGTTTCCTCATCTCAGCTAAAAGTGACCCTGTCTCTTTCAGAGGGAAGCATATGCATCAAGGCGAACGCACAGTCATGTGGGGAATGCATCCAGGTGGCCGAGACGTGTGGCTGGTGTGCAGATGAAGTGAGTTGAATCGCTAAAACTGCCACAAGTGTTTTATCATATGAAATGAAAAGTTCTCTTGAATATTCCTAAACTGTTGGTGTGGCATGTTCCAAGTTTGTTTTGTGGCAGCGTTGCTTAATGGTTAAATTGCACAAAAACGGCTAACAGACACAGCTGGTTGTCATCATTTTTGTGAACGCCAACATTTCAAAAGACAAATGCATCTATAAAGTGTACGTGCACTATAAGTACATGCACAAACAAATGCACAGTAGTACTTGAGAGTTAAGAGATTGGCGAGACTTGCTCTCTCCTGCCTTTCTACCAAAGTCAAGTAAACCACAACTACTCCATTACTGTAATAAGGAGTGCTGCTGCTTCTTGTCTCACAGTGGAAACTTTGGCTGATAAACCCTTTTTAATTAGAGGTGTTCTGTACCCAAGGCAAATATTCTAGCTGTGGCTGAGTCAACAGACCACAGTACAGGAAAATGCGTATTTACAGGAGCGTGAGGTTAATATCAAATGTATGTTCACTCCTTGACAGATTGTATATTTTTCATAGTGGTAGGACAAACAAATGTTATAGAACTAGGCTAAATGTCACACTGTGCAACAAATGTTTGAGAGGTATTTTTATCGCTACATGAAATAAAATAGTGAACAGCATGTTTTGCAGCTTCTTCAGGTTCACTCTGCAAGACTTGGAACTTGAGGAGCGTGAGGTTAACGTGAATAGTTGGAACTGGACCGTAAACTTGTGTCATTTATCCTGTGATAGAGTATGAGACCCTGCTCTGTTATAACTTCAAATTAATAGGTGTGAGAAACGGACAAATCACCCAGAAACAAGTCTTTGTAATGCAATTCAGTGACACACATTTTTGATGTTACTTGCAGTGAATGCCTCAACCTGTTTTGTTGTTATATCCCCACCAGGACCAGAAATATTGTGATTATCTGAAGCTTCAATAGTCATCCCCAAATATCATTAACCAATTACTTATATGAACCAATGATCTTATTTGTGAAAGGTGAGTCTCTTAGTGAACAACATCTCTCTGCGTTGGGTATTTATGTCAATTTGGCATTTGTCAAGACAGATCTGCATTCCTGTTAAATCTTGCCCGTCTTCCTCTGAGCTTATGAAATCATAACATGACAGCAATTTTGGAGTACAGTCGTGTTTGGTTGCTGAAGGTGAAACATCTGCAGCCCTGAACTACATTTGGTTTAATCCTCTCATAGTCCGAGCCGGGCATTTGATGTTCAAAATCAACCCCAAAATTACAAAGGAATCGCATCACTTAAGAGCTCCATAAACTAGTACCATGTGCCTTTACAGTCTGAAAAAAATATGAATGGTGTGTATGTACAGAATGTTATGTCCTGTGTGATTTAGGATGACAAAACTATTCATTTCTGTATATAATCTACTTTGTTCATCATTTCCTGTATTCACCCCGCAACCAAACTATTTTCCAGAACAATAGTTGTCTTGTATTTCTGTGATTTTTAATCTCTCGAAGAAATTGTATCTGCTGTGTTCTGCAAAATGCAGGGGAGAAAACAAGGCGTCTGTGGGTCATGTGGTTTTGAAAGAATTGGGTCAAAGCGCTATTTTTGTTTTGACCGAGTCCATTGTCTCAAGTTCTCCTCGGCTATGCTTTGTGGGATAGCATGTGCATCTAATCTATATTCTTGGCCAGGCTTCCAGGCATCTGTTTCTCCACGTCTCCTGCTGCCGAACACCAATGGCCTGAAAAAACAGGCCGATTAATTCCAGAGGCCTCATAGGTTGAAAATAGTTTTGATTTCCTGTCAGAGATCTAGAAAATTGTATTTTCAGCATTCATACCCCACATTTTAACCAAAAGCAGAACAAACTGTTACTTCTGGCATTTAGATAAGTTTCTTTTGACACTATCTTTTGAATATTAAAAGTGACATTCCTGTTCCTGTAACATGTATGTCCATATGTAGTTGTGTGTGACTGTGCTAGTTATCAACATGTTTCTTAATGCCAGTCCCATCAAGACAAATTCCTGTACATTTATGGGACCTTTCCAGATGTTTCTTCACATACATCCCTTGTGAAAATGAACATATATTTTTGTGTTTGGGGAATGTGTATTCAAGGTGAAAAATGTATTTTGTGATCGGACCATGACGCTGCTGTTACCTGCATGCATTGACCAATATCTTTCTATGACTGACTGTCAAGATCACGATGCTTAGAAGAACATCTTGTCATCTGTTATGTCACAGATTAGATCTCCCCTTAGAATGTCCTTAGGCCCAGGGAACAATATTCAGGAAATGAGTTAGGGATGTAGTACAGATTTTAAAATAATCCTCACAAAAACCTCTTGTGCTATTTCACAGAACTTCCTCACTGTGGGCGAGTCCAAGTCGGCCCGCTGCGATGATCTGGAGTCCTTGAAGAAGAGAAATTGTGCAGTGACCAAAATTGAGAACCCACGCGGCAGCATCAATATCGACAAAAACAACCCCGTCACCAACCGCAAGAAGGACGGGTCTGAGAAACTGAAGCCTGAGCAGATCACCCAGATCCAGCCCCAGAAACTCACCCTGACACTCAGATCTGGTAAATATTCCAACTTGTGTCAGATCTTTGAATGTGTTGCTAGCAGGGGTGTCAACATTTTGCCTTCTCCATGAGTAAGTTATGGAAACAAACAACGTAGGTAAAGCATGTGGGCTCCGACGGGTCTTTATGATGTGTTCATGTGCGTCTCGGTAAACTAATGGTGCATTTAAATGCACTTTGGTAATTTTGAAAAACTCAAAACTGTTGTTGTAAAATACCTTTCTGCCATCTAATGGCTCTTATTGTGGCATTTCCGTCACTGCTGCAAAACAAATGTTTAAATCGAATCAAGCCGCGTCACCCCTATCCGTTAAGAGTTAACAAAGGGTTTTATGGAGGTCATGTATTTTGGTAGTTTACCAGTCTATGGTGTTAGGGCAAACCAATGGTCAACCAGCTCTGGAGCAAAAAGTAAGTCATTATTTTGTGTGAAATGTGTTTTAGAAAAGATGAAATGTATAGTATAGACCAAAATAAGGATTTCTTATTGTAGCAGAAGACCTTTACGGCAAAATCTACTTTTAAAATCTCCTTCATGCCTGCTCCTTCAAAATGATTAATACCAAGATTCAAGTTATGTTTTTAATGTAATGTTTTTGGTCACATTTTTTCCCTTCAGGTGAGCCCCAGACTTTTGAGCTGAAGTTCAAGCGTGCGGAGGACTACCCCATCGACCTGTATTACCTTATGGACCTCTCCTTCTCCATGAAAGATGATTTGGAAAACGTCAAGAACCTTGGCACTGACCTCATGAGGGAAATGCAGGCGATTACCTCAGATTTCAGGATCGGTAAGGGAGACTCGATATCAATCAACAGAAAAGCTATCGTGATACAAATATCTTTACAATCCTGAGTCAAACACATTGTCCTCTTTAGGTTTTGGCTCCTTTGTGGAGAAGACGGTCATGCCTTACATCAGCACCACGCCAGCTAGGCTCATCAATCCGTGCACAGGGAACCAGAACTGCACCAGTCCCTTCAGCTATAAGAACGTCCTGAAGCTGACAGACAAGGGGGACGAGTTCAACCGCTTGGTCAGTCAGCAGCAGATCTCAGGGAACCTGGACTCTCCGGAGGGCGGCTTCGATGCCATCATGCAGGTGGCCGTCTGTGAGGTACGAAGGGTTGAGGGTTTTTAGGAGGGCTGGGACGATATGCTTTTGACTCGATTTTTTCGCGATACATGGGTGCCGATTGGATTTGTATTGAGATTCTAGAAGTATTGGGATTCGACAGCATTGAGTATTGTGATTTTCGTTTCCTTCTTTAACGAAAACAAAAGTTGAAAAATACACTTCTAGAGACAATATGTCACAAGACATTTCTAAAAACTGATTGTTTTCCAAGAACAACGCACATCACGTCAGTCAGTCAGACATTTATTTCATTTGTAAAGAAGAACATAACATGGATTTTCTGCATTTCCTGCTTCTGGCCTGTATTGCTGGAAACAGATATGATGTAATCACCGTCGGAGGTACGGTATAAACAGAAAATATAGAATATAGATTCTAGGGAAAATAATCAATTTTAAAAATTGTCGAAAAAAAAAAAAAAAAATCACGATACATAAGATTTTCGAATCCCCCCCCTAGTTTTTAGTGGCTTTTTCTGCCATTGCACTGTATCTAGACAAGAGTGTCTTCTAAATGTCTAAAATATTCACGAGAAGGCTCTGTTGGTCTTGGTCTCCCCAGAACCAAATCGGCTGGAGGAACGTGACTCGTCTGCTGGTGTTTTCCACTGATGCTGGTTTCCACTTTGCTGGAGACGGCAAACTGGGCGGCATCGTGCTGCCCAACGATGGGAGGTGTCACCTGGAGAACAACATGTACACCATGAGCCACTACTATGTAAGTCGTTTATCAGTATTTAATCTGCATAATGTATCCAGGGAGAGTTGACTGAGCATTTGTGCTATTTTCAGCTTTTACAAATTGTCTCAATATCTTATTGCTGTTAACCCACATTTGTCCCACAGTCTGGGATTGAAACGGTTGCTGAATGCTGCTTTTATTAATAATTATGTGTGTTATTCTTCTGTATTAGGACTACCCCTCCATCGCCCATTTGGTTCAGAAACTGAGTGATAACAACATCCAGACCATCTTTGCCGTCACTGAAGAGTTCCAGCCTGTTTACAAGGTAAACTTTCTGTTTTCTGTACATTGTGTTGTCATAAAATTCAGAAGAAAGATGCAGATTTATCATTTGTCTATTAACACTTTGGCCCTCGTGTCTCTTTCAGGAGCTGAAAAATCTCATTCCTAAATCAGCTGTTGGCACGCTGTCCTCCAACTCTAGCAATGTGATCAAACTCATTATTGATGCTTACAATGTGAGTCAAGCTGCACCGCCTTCGCATCACATCTCACTGTCCCTGGCATTAAGACATAGCTTGTGATTTTAATATGATCACTTTTTGTCATGTATATACTTGATTTATTTATAACATTACATAATTATACGTTGATCCTGTGGGAAAATGGCCTACATCCTTTTAAACATTCATGACCTATTAAAGAGAACAGTGAGTCACTACAAGAGGTCATGTACTTACTCATGTAAGACAAATAATCCAAGCAAATGCACCATTCCTGTGACTACTTCCCCTTGGCGATAAATACTATGCACACATTATGAAGTCACTCAGCGTTGACAGTTGTGCCCTAGCCATGCCACTCCCTAACATCCATATTAATGAGGCCAGGCATTCTAAAAGCTGCTGCCCTGAAGCAGGTGGCTTCTCACGTGGAAAAGGCTTGTATGCACAGCTTGTGATTTCGTTGTTATGATAAACAATTTTATTTTACTTTTTCTTTTTTTTTTTTTTTTTTTTTACAACATACTGTACAGAACGTACATCTTGCAACATGAATGCCCCCCCCTTCATCATCACCACCCACCCAGACAAAAAAAAGGTTGACATAGTAACTACAATAATCAAGACCATTTAACAAAATAAACAATAAACAACCTAACCCTATAATAAACATGTATGAATAACAAATATACCAGGATTTAGTACAATAATTTAGTACAGTATATATATTTATACACGTCTCTCCCCAGCACAAAGCTTCCTAGGAGCCCTCCAGAAAGTTCAGACTTTATCACAGGACCATAGGACATGAAGTAATTGGCCGTCCTCTGTCTTACATTTCCAACAGTTTGGTGTGTCTTTGAGACCAATTCTAAACAATCTGGAGGGAGTCCAATTGAAGCGTTGCATAATCTTGAACTGAATGAGGCGCACCCTCACATCGAGTGACATAGTTTTAATATTCCTACAGATTCTGTCCTACTCCTCATCATCCAGTGTAATATTCAGATCCCTTTCCCCTGTCTTTTTGAGGTGCTGTCCAGGCTCCATCCCCCAGGTTCTGCATAAGCATAGAATAATACCCAGAAGCCTCACAGGTTGTGATTGACCTATATCCCTAGAGCCTGTAGTGATGGTGTGATCTCTCTTGTTTTGGACAGTCTTTGTCGTCTGAGGTTATTCTGGAGAACAACAGGCTGCCGGAGGGAGTCTCCATCACCTACAAGTCCATCTGTAAGAACGGTATGGAGGGAACGGGGGAGAACGGCAGGAAGTGCTCCAACATCTCCATCGGAGACGAGGTAGATCCTTTTTGTTGCAATTTGTTTGCACAATTTGTAACCCTCGAGTCTTTAATGACAGAATCCTTAAAATAACAAAGATACAAAGGTCTAGAAAGGAACAAAAGGTTTTGTAGTTTATGTGATAATGATTGTCTGGGGGACAAATACCATGTTTTATTTGAATGTAAATATGCAAGCATTGTGGCGAACAGAGACATATTTGCTAAAATACTTTGTAAGCCAAACGTCACTGTTTAAACTTGTGTTGCTGTTGTTACAGACGTATAATTAAAGGATAGTACGTGGATTAGGTGCCTTTTCTTTAATCTCTTAAAATAATTTAGTTTGTGTTAAATATCCATCCTCGCTATTTATCTTTTGTATTGATAATTTGCTTTATGATTTGTTCTCCATATCGCAATGCATGATCTAAGAGTTGATAGATAAATCAGAAAAACAAATCTGAATCTAAAAATGATACAACTGAAACAAAAAGAGAAAAATTAAGATTCTTAAAAATCCCCACTCATGGTGAACCCAGATAGCACTGTGGGGAAAGCACTGCCTCCACAACACAAGTGGTGCAAGTTGAATCCCTATCAAGTCTTACTTGTAAGCCTGGGCGTGCTGTTTCTGAGCTGTGAAGCTGGTAAACAACTATGTCCTTCTGCTACATTAACATCCACCAGTTTGGGGAATTGACGGTTTCCAATTAAGAGACAAAACAAGGAAGAAACCCAAGCATTTAGAAAAAGTCACCTCAAAGCAAACAATAAATGAGAAACGCATAAAATAATCTGAGTCATGTCTGAAAATGTAAACGATATGCTTTAGGGCATCCTCCTTAACAGTTTTAATGACCCTATAAACTCTCCTCTGGCTTCCAGGTGTCTTTCAAGATTTCCATTGAATCCCAGAAGTGTCCGGCGATTGGCAAGACCGAAGTCATTAAAATCAAACCGCAGGGCTTCACCGAGGAGGTGCAGATAGTTCTGAACTTCATCTGCGACTGTCAATGCGCCACAAAAGGAGAGCCCAACAGCGACAAGTGCTACAAGGGCAACGGGACCTTCGAGTGCGGAGCCTGCAAGTAAGTACTCCGCCAAAACGATTCCCTGCTGAACCGTGTACTGTGGAGCCCTAAAGGTTTGTGGGTTTTCAGTTTCACAACTGCATCTCCAGGGTTTCCCCTGGTATATTGCAAGCCTGGTGGTCCACCGGGCCTATGTTGCCCCCCACCAGGCCTAAGCTACTGGGAATTATCTTTTAATGTATTATAAGACGGTTTATATTTTCAAGTATGCAGTTAGCTTTAAGCACTGACTTAATGGAATCTGTGTTTAGCTTTTTCAATTTCGTCCATGATTCTGTTATCACAGAAACTATTGGGATCTACATTAATGCTGCCATCAGTCTGTGACTGGGCCCTCCTGGGTGTGACCCTGACCAGAAAAGGGAACTACTTATTAGAAAATACCAGGTGCTCTGATAAATCGATTGAAAAGCAGTTGGTTTATGAGCTTCTAAAATGTGTTTTTGACTTTCTCAACCCAGATAATCACACCCATAGATTCAGACCCGTGTTCTTTACTTGAAGTACTTGTTTCGAAACATTAAATATCCTTTTTTTTGTATTGTTAAAATATACACTGCTCATACCGTTTGACTTTGGTTAACCTCCTGGTTTCTGTCAGGTGTAATGAAGGGCGTATCGGGCGTCTTTGCGAGTGCAGCAAAGACGAAGTGCGGACAGAGGACCTGGATGCCAACTGCCGCAAAGACAACGGTACGGATATCTGCAGCAACAACGGCGACTGCGTCTGTGGCACCTGCGAATGCAAGAAGCGGGAGAATCCTGCAGAGATCTACAGTGGCAAGTACTGCGAGTGCGACAACTTCAACTGTGACCGCTCCAACAACAAGCTCTGCGGAGGTGAGGATTGTAGCAATGGAATCATTTTAAAAGACTGCCACCTGTTTGATTCTGTGCTAACCCCTATCCTGTGCTTAACCAGGACATGGGCGCTGTGAGTGCAGGAAGTGCGTCTGTGACGCCAACTACACAGGCAGCGCTTGCGACTGCTCCCTGGAGACGAGCACCTGCCTCGCCAAGAACGGGCAGATCTGTAACGGCCGCGGTACCTGCGAGTGCGGCCTCTGCAAATGCACCAACCCCAAATTCCAGGGTCCAACCTGCGAGATCTGTCCCACCTGCCCTGGCGTCTGCGCTGAGCACAAGTGAGTGTGAAGTTAGCATCCATGGCTAGAAATGTGAAATTCAGACCTCTTAAAATGTAGGATTCTCACTGGTCACAGATAGGGCTGTAGCGATACACCAATCTCATGATACGATACCCGATATTCAGCTCACGAAACGATATATATCACGATATTTAGCCAACGATTCGATAGAATTCAATACACTTACATTATTTTCTGAAAGATTTAAAGGGGACAGTGATTTTGGTGACATCTTGTGAGTGTTCCATTTACTTAAATTACTTTTAATTAATTGAACTGAAAACTAAAAACATCAACTACACAATATATGTCTCTGACTGGACAGACAGTCTACAGCTTGCAAATGCTGGACAAAATGAATCAAAGATGTGTTGAGAAAATGAGTTCCATTTATTGAAAGCTTACAAGCCTTTGAAAAGTAAATAAAGTGCAGTATTGCAATTAACAATGGAGAGTTAAAAAGTGCAGCAAGTGGCCTGTTGTGAACAGATTCTTTGACAGCTTTTTTAGCTTGACACTGAACATACGAGGTAGCCAGTCTAGCCACCAGGTAAGTAAACATAGCACCATGGCTTCTCCTCAGAACACACCGAAGAAACGCCGACTTGAGCGTACGCTCTGCTCGTGCAGGAAACATAATGCGTCTCCATAGCAGCAGGCGGCTCTGTATTGTTTCCATTAACAGTCTGATTGTTTCCCAGAAAATGAAAACCAGCAGCTGATTGGACAAACGCGTCACGTGGTTCTTTTTTCTCCGGAAATTCACAGCCAGACTGTCATGGCGGCTTGTTCAGAATACGATCTCATATTGGACTAAAATAGTTCACCAAAACGTGTTTCTGAAAACATTTTAAGCGAGAAACAGGCCGTGCAGTTGCTGAATCTGTCTTCATTTCAGATCGACAAAGGTCAGTTTAAAAGATTTTCGTCAGATTTTGAGAGGCTCATCTGCTCGCCATTTCCGGGTGAGTCCCGACTGCCCTGCAACGCGAACGGGGGTAAACACGGGGGATTTGAATGGGACTTATGTATTGATACTCGCGGCTTAAAAATCAATACTTTCTTGGGAAAAAAAATATCGATTTATATTGCAGAATCGATAAAATTGCTCAGCCTTAGTCACAGATATGAAACATGTAAGTTTAGAGGTTGTATTCCCGACGAGGCGCGTGAATTGTTATTAAAATTTGACTTTAAGGTCAGAGAATGTCAGGGAATATTACTGATGGATGACTTTGCAGTAATATAATATTTATGCACATATTTTGTAACTTGCTTTGTACATTTATTTCATAAAATCAGTGCTATTTTTTTAATTCTGGCCAGTATGAATAAATGAAGTTGTTCAGAATAGAGCTGTTTCTTCTAAAATAGGGCTACTATTCAAGACACTGAGGTTGTGTCCTTATATTATTTCAATTCAACAACTTTATTAATCCCACAAGGGGAAATTAGTTAAGAGCAGCTACAGACAACACACACATACATATAAGCCTACACCCTGGAAAGTAGATAAATAATAATCAAAAAATAGGGTGTATTTTCTGGGAATTCTTTTTTTTTTTAGCAGCTTCAGGGCAGTTAATGTTCTACAAAATATTGTGTAGAATACTGTATATTATGTGCAGATTACACTATGTTTTGGGACTCCTGCTTGTTGGAATCCAACACAGAGAGTGAATCAACCCTGGGTCTTTTTTAACAGAGACTGTGTGCAGTGCCGAGCGTTTGAGGCCGGTGAGAAGAAGGACACGTGCAAGCGGGACTGCAGCTACTTCCAGCTGATCAAGGTGCAGGATCGCAGCAGCCTGCCCCAGCCTACAGACCAGAGCTTCCCCCTGACTCACTGCAAAGAGCGAGACGCCAACGACTGCTGGTTCTACTACACCTACGCCATCCGGAACGACACCAAGGAGGTCTACGTGATGGAGCATCTGGGTACGATTGTCACTGCTACATTTTGCATCAAATAATTAATATTAGAAATAGAAATAGCCAGACAGCACCATCATTCTCTGATATGTTAAATATGATGCTGTTTGGTTGCATAGTTATTTAACAAGCTATCTTTCCTGTAATACTAGCTGTTCATTCTTAAGTGAAAGGTACCATTTGGAGTTTATAGTCGCACTGTGGAGCAGTTTTTATTAGCGGGTCCCCTTTGTTGTGATACACAGTCCAGCAAGTGGTTAGACCCGATCTGCCGGCAATTTGATTTCTCCCTGCAGCTCAGGCTGGAAACCTGTACGTTTATCTATCCTGCTTCCGTTACAAATCGGCAGGGACCAATCACAAACTGGCTTATCCACCTGGTGCCTTATTGGTGGGTTTAACACGATGACGACAGAGAAGCGACGGCAAGCAGCTTTTTGTTTACATTCAACATGGCGGCCACCGAAGCGCAGCAACCCGTTGATGCCGCTGTCGCTGCTATGTCACCCGGATCGTTGGTCTGATTGGTTGAAGGACTCTCCAATTGCGTACAGAGTCATTTGAACTATACCCGTTGATCACGCCTCTTGTGCAGTAGAAAATCCAGAGCAGACTCCCCAGACTAATGTTCAATCTTAAAAGATTGAGCTTGGTCTGCTGATAGCCAGACTAGCAAGTGGTTTCACATGCCGCGTAACGCAGCAATGCACCAGCAAAAAGGCAAGGAAGAAGAGGACTACTAGCAAACAAATAGGGTTGTCAAACAATTCAGAATTCTGAAAATTCAATAAAACGACTTTGCAAATGATTCATCAGGAAGGAAATGCCGTTTAAATAGAATCATCAACGGACACCTTTTTAACACCTTCCTGGTATTTAGTTGTACACTCACTTGTACAATTAAAACCTAAATGACTTCAGAGTTCCAGTCTGTATTAAATGTTTGGTCCCCTTCAATACAAATGTAGTTTTGACAGGTGAAGCCAATAGAGCATCATAGCTTCCCCATGGCCATTCTGTTTGATGGAAAGAGCTAAGGGCTTTTCACACGGGGAGCGACACTTGGCCTGCGTAGTGGATCCGCAGGGTCTCACTGCGCTCCTCATGTGAACCGACAGGCAGACAACGCTCTGCGAGTAAACGCCAGGCGATCAATGCTCGGTAACCGTGGAGATTCTGTGCACTACTGTATCTCTGCCGTACAACTGAATGACATTAGCTGGTATCATATATCCCTAATCACAGGTCCATTTATACCAAATAGTGGCAGTCCTAGTCTTTCCTAACCACAGACTGTTGTTGTTGATAGCTAAATTAGCTTAGTCATAATTACAAACGTTACCCGATAAATCCAGTCTTGTGCCGTCTGACAAGCAGAAGCCCCGCTGTCTATGTCCTGATAACCATCCATTCATCTTCGTCCGCTTATCCGGTGTCGGGTCGCGTGGGGAGCAGCTCCAGCAGGGGACCCCAAACTTCCCTTTCCCGAGCCACATTAACCAGCTCCGACTGGGGGATCCCGAGGCGTTCCCAGGCCAGGTTGGAGATATAATCCCTCCACCTAGTCCTGGGTCTTCCCAGAGGCCTCCTCCCAGCTGGACGTGCCTGGAACACCTCCCTAGGGAGGCGCCCAGGGGACATCCTTACCAGATGCCAGAACCACCTCAACTGGCTCCTTTCGACGCGAAGGAGCAGCGGCTCTACTCCGAGCTCCTCACGGATGACTGAGCTTCTCACCCTATCTCTAAGGGAGATGCCGGCCACTCTCCTGAGGAAACCCATTTCGGCCGCTTGTACCCTGGATCTCGTTCTTTCGGTCATGACCCAGCCTTCATGACCATAGGGCGTGAGGGTAGGAACGAAAACTGACCGGTAGATCGAGAGCTTTGCCTTCTGGCTCAGCTCTCTTTTTGTCACAACGGTGCGATAAATTAAATGTAATACCGCCCCCGCTGCGCCGATTCTCCGACCAATCTCCCGCTCCATTGTCCCCTGACTTGCGAACAAGACCCCAAGGTATTTAAACTCCTTCACTTGGGATAAGGACTCATTAAGGACTCATTCCCTACCTTCAGTAGGCACTCCACCGGTTTCCTGCTGAGAACCATGGCCTCAGATTTAGAGGTGCTGATCCTCATCCCAGCCGCTTCACATTTGGCTGCGAACCGATCCAGTGAGTGTTGAAGGTCACAGGCCGATGATGCCATCAGGACCACATCATCTGCAAAGAGCAGCGATGAGATCCCCAGCCCACCAAACTGCAACCCCTCCCCACCCCGACTACGCCTTGATATCCTGTCCATAAATATTACAAACAGGATTGGTGACAAAGCGCAGCCCTGGCGGAGGCCAACCCTCACCTGAAACGAGTCCGACTTACTGCCGAGAACCCGGACACAGCTCTTGCTTTGGTCGTACAGAGATTGGATGGCCCTGAGAAGAGACTCCCTCACCCCATACTCCCGTAGCACCTCCCACAGTATCTCCCGGGGTACCCGGTCATACGCCTTCTCCAAATCCACGAAAGACACGTAGACCGGATGGGCATACTCCCAGGCTCCCTCCAGGATCCTTGCGAGAGTGTAGATCTGGTCCATTGTTCCACGACCAGGATGGAATCCACATTGTTCCTCTTCAATCTGAGGTTCGACTATCGGCCGAACCCTCCTTTCCAGCACCTTGGAGTAGACTTTACCAGGGAGGCTGAGAAGTGTGATACCCCTGTAATTGGCACACACCCTCCACGCAATGTTGAAGAGGCGTGTCAACCAAGACAGCCTCTCCACACCCAGAGCCTTGAGCATTTCTGGATGGATCTCATCAATCCCAGGGGCTTGCCACTGTGGAGTTGTTTGACTACATCAGTGACTTCCGCCTGGGAAATTGACAACAATCCCCCATCATCCTCCAGCTCTGCCTCTAACATAAAGTGCTCCTTCCACCGCCCTATTACCTCCTCAGTTGAGGTCAACAGTGTCCCAGTGATGGTTCCCCGCTTCCCCCTCCTGAGGTGCCGAACGGTTTTCCAGAAGCACCTTGGTGCCGACCGAAAGTCCTTCTCCAAACTTCTCCCACACCCGCTGCTTTGCCTATTTCACGCAGAGGCTGCAATCGATCATTAACCTTTGGCCTAGGGTGCTCTGGTACCAAGTACACTTATGAGCATCCCTATGTTCGAACATGGTGTTCGTTATAGACAATCCATGACTAGCACAGAAGTCCAACAACAAACAACCACTCGGGAGGCCGTTCCTCCCAATCACGACTCTCCATGTGTCTCCATCATTGCCCACATGCGCGTTGAAGTCCCCCAGCAGAACTATGGAGTCCCCCACTGGAGTCCCATGCAGGACTCCACTCAAGGTCTCCAAGAACGCCGAATACTCTGAACTTTTGTTTGGTGCATATGCACAAACAACAGTCCGAGTTTCCCCCCCCACAACCTGCAGGCGTAGGGAGGCGACCCTCTCGTCCACCGGGATAAACTCCAACGTAGCGGCGCTCAGCCGGGGGCTTGTGAGTATCCCCACACCCGCCCGGCGTCTCAAACCCTGGGCAAGAAGAAAAGAGTCCAACCCCTATCCAGGAGTATGGTTCCAGAACCGAGACTGTGCGTAGAGGTAAGCCCCACCAGATCTAACCGGTAGCGCAGCACCTCCCGCACCAGTTCCGGCTCCTTCCCCCACAGAGAGGTGACATTCCACGTCCCCAGAGCCAGCGTCTGCCGCCCGGGTCTGGTCCGTCGAGGCCTCTGACCTTCACTGCCACCTGTGTGGCAGCGCACCCGATCCCAGCGGTTCCTCCCACAGGTGGTAAGCCCATGGGATGGAGAGATAGGTGCCACGTAGCTTTTTCAGGCTGTGCCCGACCGGGCTCCGTGGCCAACCCGGCTCCAGACGGGGGCCCCGGGCTTCCTCCGGGCAGGATCACTCTTCTCTATCTCTTCCTCGGTCACTCATAGGGTTTTTGAACCATTCTTCATCTGGCCCCTCACCTGAGACCACTTTGCCTTGGGAGACCCTACCAGGAGCACAAAGCTCCAGACAACACAGCCCTCAGGTCCTGATAACTGAAGAGTGACATGACACTGTCATGAACTACATAATGCTTCTTTTAGTAAGTGTCATTTGATTTTTGTCATGACAAGTTAGGGTTCATGTGTCATGACTGTGTCATATGTTCATGACAGTGTCATGTCACTCTTATGTAGATATCTTCAAGTAAAGCGTTACCAAACATTTTTATAATTCATGGAACTCAAAAACAGAAGAATCAGTCTCTCGTTCTTTGATTAGCACCGCTCTGCTCGTGTAGGGAAAAGTTCAACACAATTCAACTCTTGCAGCGAGCGTGTAACGAGCACGACTGCGACAGTTTCACGGGATTGCGCCTGCATGTCGCGTCCAGCGTCAAATGTATATTTTGTGTATAAGTCCAAACTGTGATCTCCCTTACCATTTAAGGTCATTTTGATGCACTTGAGGAATGGATTTCATTTGGTTTCTGTGCATGTTCTCTCCTCCAGATTGCCCGGCGGGACCTGACATCATCCCCATCGTGGCGGGCGTGGTAGCAGGCATCGTGCTGATTGGCCTCGCCCTGCTGCTCATCTGGAAGCTGCTCATGATCATCCACGACCGCCGCGAGTTCGCCAAGTTCGAGAAGGAGAAGATGAACGCAAAGTGGGACACGGTGAGTCCGTCGTGCCAGAGCACTTGGGAAATAGAGTTGGAATCACATTCAGACTTTTCAGCTCTTAAACTGTATGTAAAACATGGGTGGAATGTAATTAAGTACATTTACTCAAATGTTTAGGTACTTTACTCGAGTCTTTTCTTTTCATGCCACTTTGTACTTCTACTCCGCTACATTTCAGAGACAAATATTGTGTATTGTAGTTACTAGTTACTTTACCCATGAAGAATGTTCACACAAAACAAACGTAGTTTATAAAATGTGATGTTTTATTCTAAAGTAAACTAGCCAACAATATAACGGCTACAAGTCCAGCTGACATGATTAGACCATTAAACACACAACTGGTTGGATCCTTTACTCTTTCTACAATGCATTGAGTACTTTTACTACTTTAAGTACATTTTCCTGATAATACTTACATACTTTTACTTAAGCAACATTTTCAATGCTGGAATTTGACTTGTAATAGAGTATTCTTACAGTGTGGTATTAGTACTTTTACTTAAGTAAAGGATCTGAATACTTCTTCCACCACTGGGATAAAAGCCTCATCCCAGGTTTCTCCAGAGCATTTTAAGGATGTCAGGTTCTGTAGTCGAACACACAATGTAATCAGCAGGAAAACCACACCACAGGTGTGGAAACAGAAAAGAGATTTAAACCAGTGTAAGGTAGAGGATGGAGTGAATCTCCCCCCCCCTCTGTCCTCGGTCACCCTCAGCTGTGTTGTTGAGTGTGTGTTGTGCGAGGGAGCAGCCTTCCCCTCTGCTGACAGTGCTGCCTCTCACTGTCCACATGGTCCAACTGCATGCCCATAAATGGCAATGAAGCTGAGAAAGAGGAGGACTGCTGGCTGACCATGGATGGAAAGCTAGTCCCAGCAGCAGTGTTTATGGCCTGCTGGGAGGGAACAGACATTCATCACACACCGTGTTTGTCGGAAAATGAACTACATTAACTAGAAGATACATTACAAAGTTACGTTCTGTTAAAACGTTTTCCTATTCTCTGATCATATTCACGCTGCAGCACGATGGCTTTTGCTGCCAGGAATGTGTTCAGGGTTTCTTGTTTTATTTAAGTTTCTTATGTTTAGTCTTTTTTATATCATCTTCACTTAGGTAGATCCCCTGGCCCCCCAGAGATGCTGTGGGTTTTTAGCTAGCAAAATTGAGATAATATGAAAGGAAAACAAAGGTTAAGATATACTTATGAAATTTACAAATTGCATATTACAGAAATAACTAAAACAGACTTTTTTTTCCTGGCACTGATACCTGCCATTACAGGAGAACATATCATTATTAGCGTGTTAGGTGGAGAAAGGGAAAGCTATAAAGCACAACAACAACACAACAATAAATGATTCCTATAAGAGGTTATTTTCTGACCTTTGCTCCTCTGTGCTAAACATTTTCCTTCAGACTTTTGTGTCTGCCCTTTTTACACTGATGTTTCCTGCTTCACATCATTTCTTTTTCTTTTTCCCCTTTCATCTTTTCCTTCTCCGGGTTAGCAAGGGAACCCCATTTACAAGAGTCCAATTAACCAGTTCCAGAACCCCAGCTATGGGAATAAAGGCGCTTCTCTTTAGGTCAAAGTTTGTATCGCCTGTTGGCCTTGTGTACTTGCATGTACTTCCTCTGTACAGAGTGCAGTTTTACACCTTGGCTGATGTCTGTAGGGTTTGAAGTGAAAGGTTTGGTGACTGCATGTTGTGAAGTTGGCATGCTTAACCACACATTGTTTGTTACTAAAGTTGGTGTGATGTTGAGCTTTTTCCTTAATGTTAGTGACCACATTTCCAGAGGAAAACATGTTAATAGGAGGAAAAAAAACAATCATTTAGAACTAGTTTTTAGCATTTTTTTTTTTTTTTTCTCTAATTTGGATCCTGCTCCCTATGTTTATGCAGTGTACGTCACTGTCCAGTTGAGAGAATTTTCTTATATCTTAAAGTGCTCATATTATGCTTTTTAGGGACTTACCATCTCCAACAGAAAAAACAAACTGCTCCAAACAGCTCTATTGTAGTCCAGCCTTTACTTCAGAGACAAACGTGGTCACTTTGGAACACACGTTATAATGCTCGCCTAGCTGCTAGCAGGACACGCCCTCATACTCTGCTTCTGACTGGCTAGTAGTCCTTACCTAGGTACTGTCAGGGCACGCCCTCATACTCTGCTTCTGACTGGCTAGTAGTCCTTACCTAGGTACTGTCAGGGCACACCCTCATACTCTGCTTCTGACTGGCTAGTAGTCCTTACCTAGCTACTGTCAGGGCACGCCCTCATACTCTGCTTCTGACTGGCTAGTAGTCCTAAAACAGAGAGCTCAACACACAGGGTGAAAAGAGGAGCTGCAGCAATGTGCAGTACAACAAAAATATGGTGTTTTTGAAAATTAAACTATGTAAACCTATTCTGATACAACCTCTAAATACAATTATGAACCTGAAAATGAGCATAATATGATCACTTTAAGCTCAATTAACCATTTGCTGAAAATGGCTTCTTTTTTTTCATGAAAAGTGCGTATTTTGGAGACGCGAACATATCACTCCGCCCAAGTAGCAGAAGTAGCAGTGCTTCGCCTTCTGAGAATATAGTTCCCAGTATGTATACGGTTAGAAGATGGCTGTGTCTCATGTGACCTTGTTATTTGTACATGCTGTGACTATACAAATCACAACATGTAAATAAGAAAATGTTGGCGTTATTTAGTCACTTATTGGGAGCAGTAGGCTAGATGGAGCTGGTTACCTCCAGGATCTGTGCTAAGCTAGGCTAGCAGTGGCGTCAGACAGAGTTACGACACGCACAGAGATGAGAAGGGTATGTATGGACTTGTCTAACTCTGGGGGTTACTGTGAATAAGACAAAGTCCCAAAAAGTCGGCGTGTTCCTTTAACAGAATGGATGATACAAATATTAACAGGTTGCATATAGATATGAATGGACAGTATTAATTCTGTGCTATGGGTAGTGTAAGAAGGCGTGGTTAACAGAATGTTAATGATGTCATTAGAGCTGATGAAATTTCACTTTAGGCAGTTAAGGGCAAGGACCAATCGCTAAAATCTGGCCCAATCCATACAGTGTCTGCCCAGCTTAACCAAATGTGTTGGGCAACAACACATTCACTTCAGTGAGCACCTGTAGAGGCCGGGTTGTTTGAATACTTAGTGCAGACTGTAGTAGTTTAGGATTAGAATAGACGGCGCGGCAGTCTGACACCAGTCCGTTGTCTGCAGCAATCGGACTCAAACTGCTAAAACCATGGCAACCGCCGAGCCCCAGTTGATAGAACGTAATGTTTGACCAGATGGTGAGAAAGACCAACACTGTGGCCACATGCTCGCTGCTGGCTTTTCTTGTGTGCCATGATTAGAGCTGTAACAATTCTAAATGTTGCTGTACAATGAATTGTCTCTTTCAGTCAAATTTCCAGGGTACATCTTTTGGTTCTATCACTGTCATGTGACCCAGATAATGTAATAACACAAATACACAGCCTATGAGGTAAACCACGCCTCTTTATTCTCATAAAAACATATTTTCTAACTGTATCCCTCCCCTTGTCATCTTTGTTGTTATGAGCGTGTACAGGGTCAAGTGTCAACAACTAACAATTGAAATAATAATATATAGTCTGACAAATAATCACTTATATGATTACAATTTGGCATATCTAAATCAACAATTACCAGTCATACGCCTCAAGACCTTAGCTAATGTTGGCAATTAATTGCAGTTAAACAAAGAAGCCGCGATTATGTAATAATTGTTACAGGCCTAGCTATGATACTGTAAAACTTATCTTGAACTGTGTCATTGAATGAATGTGTTAACCTTACTTGGTTTCATTTCTCCACTGTTGTACTCACTCCTGTTCTTCTTCTTCTGTTTCTCAGGGCGAGAATCCCATCTACAAAAGTGCCGTAACAACTGTCGTCAATCCAAAGTACGAGGGCAAATGATGGAGCTTTGCCTTCCTTGTGACAACACTGTATGGAAAAGAATATGGGGGGTTTATAATTCTCTCACTGTTTTTTTTGTTGTAGTCACCAAATGATAGCAATGCATTTCTGCCACTATTTTGGTTTGTTTTACTAACTTGTTTTTATTTTCTATGCATCATCTGAATTGTGTACAGTCTGTATAAATGTGTGTGTGTGTGTGTGGGGGGGTTCCTCTGCGAAACTTGAGAGAAATGTGTTGAACTGATTTGTAGTTTTTCCACCACAGGACTGGCAAAGTAACGGAAAGCCTAGCTGTGCCTTTTTTTTTCTAGAACCTTCAAGCCATCAGTGTTTTGTTGAGGGTTGAACTGGATGTTGATAATGGGCAACAAATGAAGGGTTCCTTTCCAAACAGTTATGTCTACAATGTTGAGTGGGTGACACTCTTTCAGTCAATGTTTCTCAAACGCAGGGATGCAAAGGTCTTGAGATTGATTTGCCGTCAGAGCAAAGGTCTTATTGTGTCTGTAGGGCTGGGCGATACGGAGAAAATCAGATATCACCATGTTCTAGACCAAATACATCCATGTCCGTATTATCGGTATTGTCGGGTTGACTATTGGTGCTTTGACAAAATACATTTTTACAGTGATATTTTAGATAAGTCATCATCAATAATGTGGTAAACGATTTCAAGTGAAATTATAGAGAAAAAAAAAGAAAAGAGCTTGGCTCCGCCCTCCTACGTACTTCCTCTCAATTTTCTTTTTCCTTCAGTACTCCGTCTGGGTTTGCGGTATATTCTTGGGTTTTCTCTGCCAAATATTTGGCGGTCCAATCAGTGAACAGAGGGAGTGGCTGAGAACGTTGAGGTTGTGTGCTAGTTTGAGTTGTAGTTCCGTAATGGCGGCGGAGAAAGATGTGAGCGAAGCCATTTGGTCCGTTGTGGCAGCAACGCTGCTGAATATCCAGAAGTTAAAGCCAGAGCAAGAACAGTCTTTGCTGAGTTTTGTTGGTGGCCATGATGTTGTGGCCCTCCTCCCCACGGGGTTGGGGAAAAGTTTGATTTTCCAGCTCGCTACGTTAGTGGTTGGAGTTGGCTAAGGCGAACGCTAGCGATGCTAAGCCAACGTCACGACCAAACGTTAATGATTGGTTACGGCAGATCCAGAGTGGCTCTGGGCAGATCCAATAGTTTTAAACTTCAACAGAGTACCCGCCTTCAAGGAAGTTAACACTTGTCAATGTCTGGTAGGACCAGGCTAATGGACCACAGTCTGGTAGGACCAGGCTAGTGGACCAGAGTCTGGTAGGACCAGGCTAGTGGACCAGAGTCTGGTAGGATCATGCTAGACTATGTTTACATGCATGCACAAAAATAGTGTGACGTTAAAACAAATCTTCAATTCTTCAAATGATATTCCCTCAAAATGTTTCAGATTTTTTTTCTGAGAAAATGGAGTTAGTATGTGCTTGTTGTTATCAATTTAGACGTAATTGTGCATTGCGATATCTCGATAGATGATTTCATCACGATATGATTTTATTGAAAGTCGATAAGTGGTCCCGTTGAATTCTCGCCCTGCCCTCTGAGACTGAGTTGGTGTCTGTCACAGACCTCTTCTCTTTGGATTGAAACTCTTCAAACGTAGCGCCTGTTGGCCGCATGTGGTAGCAATGAAATGTGTACAGTATGTTTTGGTTTCTGTGTTAAGCCATATATGTATTCACAGAACAGCATTGAAGGTGTCAGTGTGTCTTTTCTGAGTGTCTTACTCCATTTGAACAATCAATTGAAATGTGTCTTTTGTCTAGAAAAGATATTTACCTGGGCTGCCTTTCTAGATTAAAGGGCATCAGTGTACAGTAGTATGAAGTAGGGATGCACCAAATCCAGATTTTTGGGGTTCGGCCAAAACCAAATACCGAATCCTCCTCCCATCCTCAGTGTGACTGTCCTTCCTTTGCCGTACCTGAAGTTGCTGCATTCTGGCTGCTGTCTGTAGATTCCTTCATGCTCAGCTCGTATTCTTCCAGATGTTTCATACCAGATGTTGTGTATTGTTTAGGGTCCTCGCCACCACCAGACTAATCAGCATTGCAGATTGAACATGTAGCTGGACTTGAATGGCCTTCTTTTGACTGAAAGTACTGCCAAACAACACTTTTTCTGCTACAGAGTTCCATTTTCACTTCCTCACAGCCTGCTGCATTGAAGCTCCACCTACGTAAACACCTTCCTGTAATCAATGGCGCCGTCATTACGTCGACCAGCGTAGTGCAAGCGTAGGGTTCAGTTCGGAGGTAAAAAATTCTAAGGTTCGGCAGAAACCAAACCCCGTCAAAAAGCCCAATATTCAGCCGAATCTGAAGCCCAATCCTGGATTCAGTGCATCCCTGGTATAAAGTGTTGGCTCCAGCTTTTAGTTGCTTCATTTAAAGTCAACTCAGGTCCTTAATTCTTTCACAGCAATGCCAAATACACTCAAACCTGCCTTATTTGCTAACTGAATTTGCTTTTATTGAAAATGCCTTGTTTTATTTGTAGGATATGGATTGGGGGAGGGTCTCACTTTTTTGCAATTCCACCCAACTCTCGTGGTGCCTCGATCAAACAATGTTTTTATTGAAAAGAAATGGGAATGACGATAATATTTAGTTTTAAAGATCAGTGGTAAGGGAATGATTTCTAAAAATGTAAAAGTTTTGGTTTTTGTAAAAGAAAAAAAAGGTTACCCATGTCACTGTTAATTTTTTTTTTAAGTGCCTTTTTTTTTATTTCAACACATTCACATTTGCAATTCTGTATTTCTAAAGTTATTTATTGAATAAACATTGAAAACCATTTCCCTCTATATTGTTATAATGTTATTGTGCAATTCCAGTTTGTGGATTTGTGTCTCATATTGTACCTGTTGGTGTTATTAATGGGATGGATCGGAGTTGGGATGGAAACAAATGATCTGCTCTTTTCCCTCAACAAAACCCAGGACAGAGGACAAAGCAGGTGTTGATCCACGTCTTCCTCCTCCTGACAAATGGAACCAGATGAATTATTGGAAGAATTGAGCTTTGATAAATGTTTACACAAGTATTTCTATTTTAAAGAGAGCATGGTATCTTCTAGAAGTAGTTCCAGTAGCAGTGTTTCCTTTAGGATTCTTTTTAGCAGTGGGGGCAGGTCTGTCCAAACAACAACCCCAACAACAACATATTTATTCACCTCTACAAACCCACAATGAGGCATATTTTACGTTGTGATTGAACCGTATTTTTTGAGGAACTATAGGGCACCTAACATCTACAACAGGTCTACACTTAGAACGGACCCACCGCGGTGATGTTTTTGGTGGAGCTGTTGGTTTAATAGTCTACTCGGAAGAACATTTGGACAATAAACTACATCAACGCAACAGTATGTGGAGTTAAACTGGACGGGCCCAATAGCCTCTGAATAGTTCTACTTGGTGTTAAATTGCAATGCGAGCGGCAGCCAACATTGTGTGCATTATGTCGGCAGGATCATTTAAAAGGCAACCGCGACTAAATTTTTTGGACAGCCCTATTTCTGATACCGTGGTGGCAGACATTTTTGCCGTGGCGGGCCGCCACTACAAAATCAACACGGAGGAAACACTGAGTAGTTAATCTCTGAACAGGAACACATGGGAAAGCAGTGGGTGTGTTCTTCTAACATACAACTTAGAAAACATCAAGTAGATTCATGTTTTGGTTATGTGAGGGCGTAACTTTGCTTTCAACATTTTTTTTTTTTTTTTATTGAGCGGTGGGGGTGTGTTTGAGATCTCCACGTTTGAGCATATCAAACTCTCACACTTCATTTCCTGCATTCTGGTGAATTTTTCTGCAGCAATCTGTGCCTTTTCGGCATCCATTTATGGTGGAAATGTCTTTATGTAAAGGAAATTATATATGTAAATTATATATTTGGGTGGGGTTTGCACTGGCCAGTTTTGAATACCCCCTCATGTAATTTGAATTATGACCCAGTTTGTCAAAAAAAAAGTGTTAAAAAATGTTTCTGTAATGATAAGTTGTAGACAATGTAATTAGTGCAAAGAAAAAAAAATATTGAATGGATGGTTACAATACATATGTATTTTCCTGTAAAGAGACAATTCATGGTTAAAAAAAAAAAAAAAGAATAAGTAAGTTAAAGAAAGTGAAGAACAAGTCTAAATCGAAGCCTGAGCTACATAAGTCGATGTAAAAGTATGACTTTAATGGATAAAAATAAAAAGCAGCTCGAAGCGACTTCATCGTGACATTGTCAGCCAATCACGTTGCGTTCAATCCCCTGTGGAATGTGACGCCACGAGCCCAGGGCTTTCCACAGGCTCCGGGTGTCCAATCACAGGCCGTGTTTTACAGCAAAGTTGTTAACCCCCAACAGTAGCACTTTGGTGTCCAACCTCTCTAGTTTCAGCCTGCTTTGCATCGACAGGAAAACAGACTTTTCATCGACCGATAAACGCTGTTTGACGAGGTGGACATAAAGCGGACAGCGGCTCTTCCTGCCGGGGAACCGGCTCGCCGTTTGGGTTTTTATTATAAAAACCAACTAGAAGATGTAGCTGTGGCTAACGTTAATGTTAGTTGCCTCTCTCTTGCTAGCTGCGTCGTGTTGCCGTTTTTAAACTTCTGACTTGCAGAAATGTTGTCCATCTGTGTTTAAAACCCTCCAACGTGTGCCGAATGACCGACTTGGTGAGTAATTTTCTTGTCATTGTTTTTTTTGTAAGTTGAATCGACGGTCGCCAGAAAGGCCCACCGTGAATAGTGTTTTCTGGCATCAGATGATTTCATACACGCAATCAAATTCCTGGCTGGTCAGCTGGATGCAATTCAGCACTAAAACATCAAGTTCCTCGGCACTTTGCCGGCCCTCGAAGCAAGGACGCTGTGATATTGATTGATTAAGGCTGAAACAAATGATTTTAATGTATAAAACATAAATCTAGTTCACTAGTTGTTAATGTACATGAATGGCTCAACTAAAATGTCTGAAACCTGATCTAGCTGTCGGGAAGAGAAAGCATCAGCAGCAGAAGGCGGAGGGGAAGAGTCGATGAGGGCTTTAAAGGATCATTTTTGACATGATTGCACATTCTGGGTTTCCATCATCTTGGTTGAAAATGTGACATTGTTGGATCAGAGGTTTAGGGTGGTGTGGCTGAACAGTGCCAGGCAGTGTCTGTGGTGTGCCAGGGAACTGCTTGGCCCTGGCCTGCATGGGTCTGAATCCCTCATATCCCCCTGCTTTATCTACTGTAACCCACAGAAGATCCCAGCTCTCCTTACATGGACTCAAAAAGGGGGGGGGGGAGACTTTTAGAAACCTCCCTTTTTTTTAAAGATCTTTGGAAGAGCTGGACCTAGCCAGGGGTAGAGTTAAGTTATGGTGATTAGCACTGGCTTTAATTTATAATTCTGTATGAAAGCCTGCTAAGAATACCAGATGGCTAGAGTTCACTACATCAGGTCAACCAGGTAAGCACAAAACTCCAATAAAAAGGCTTGCCTGTGTAAATTCTCTGGGTATTGTGGGACAAACCCCACCCACACAGGGTATTTGTAGGCTAGCACAAAGTATTTGCGGTATGAAAGCACTATTTGTTAGGCTGAGGCGGCCTATTAGTATGTGTACACGTTTTACTATGCTTTTAAGAAGCTTAGTCAAGGTCACAAATATAGATTTGAAAGAGTAAATCATTTCACCCCAGCTCTTGTTATTTCATGTGTAATCATAGGACACCGGGGCCCTAGTCTTGCTTTGCCAGACCTTCCTCCACAGCGCTGCAGAGGAAGGTCTGGCTAGTCCACACAGCATTCCTGGATGGGAGAAAAACGTGCTCTGGTTTATTGGCATTTCTTTAAACCAATCACAATCGTCTTGGGCAGCGCTAAGTACCGGTAAAAGCCACGGTGCCTCTGCTAAATAGTCTCAGGAAGGAACTTGTTTTGGTGGAACGTGTGGACGTTTAAAAGTAGTTTTAGTCGTGCAACAGAAAACTCAGATTGGACAGATAGTCTAGCTAGCTGTCTGGATTTACCCTGCAGAGATCTGAGGAGCAGTTAACCACAGTCCTCACAAATCCACCACAGGTTAGAATTACAACACAAAGGAAGAGGAAGGGGACGGACATCCAGCTGAAAAGGGTGAAACATCCGGCAACGGCGCAACCCCGGAAGTAGGACGTCGTGGATATAGACTACCGCCTGACTTTAGCTTAATATCAGTGTAACTAAAGGCAGGGTTTTCCCTACCATTATAAAGTTTAGGTGCTGCACCCAAGCCATTTTTGGCAGCACCTGAGCAGAATGCATCAAAACTAACCGACACTCAAATACTCCGATCCAATGACTGTAGTCGGTTCCCTGTGGGCTTCTTTAGCAAGTTTTGTCTTTCTGTGAATTTATTTATTATCTGCTCTAGCTTTTCCAACATTTTAGACACATATGGTAACAAAAATGGTCCAAAATGATGTCAAATTGCATTTTCTTTTTTTTTATTTTTATTGAAAAACATTTTCTTGAGGGAGGAGGCCTAAACCCATCTGCCAAATATGAGCACCTGTGTCTTCCACAAACCCAGGGAAAACACTGACTAAAGGGGAAAAACCATCCTCTAAAATAAATGGAAAAAAGCAGGCCTCAATATTATAGCCACTGCATTACATACTGTAGTGCTTCCAATTGCACATATGTTCCACCATCCAAATTCCAAACAGTCATAACCTCATGGCAATGGGCTGGACTGCCAAACAGAACGGGGTACCCCCCCCCCCCAAGCCCCAGGAACAGCGCCATGTCTTAATGTAACCATGGGATTAGCGTCCAACGGTGGAACTGCACCCCTCTGACTTTTCCCAGAGACTTTACATGGCGAAAGAAACTTGTATATTTTCAGCGGCTAATTTTTTTGGGGGGTACATCAACTTACCAGCCCGAACACTTAAAGGGTCCTTGTTTAAAACGTCACATTTTAAAGATTTTTAACATTCACTAGTAGCCGAATCCAGAGTTATTAAACTAGGCATGATGAAGGCGCACAATGGACGCAAGCAGACCCGCAGGACTACGCCCACCCACGTCGCCCTGCACGCCCCCATTTCAGGTTCTGCCAAGGGGAAGAAACACACGTGTTGAAGTGCTGCGAGTCAACATTACAGCCAGTCCAAGGATAGGATGGCAACTGCAGATGTAGGAGACCCATCGACAGAACTTGTTTACCATTACGCATTAGCCTAGCAGCTAGCGGAGTTCCCTTCTGCTTATAGCTTAATCCCGACAAAACGGCACGGTTGAATTTCAGCCTGCATGCTCGTTTTGGAGCCTAAACAGAGCGGCTGATATTGGTTATATTAGAGAGAGCAACAAGGTAGCAGACTGCCGAGTCGCCCTCTCTGCTCTGTCTGCTCAGCTGCTGAGACCACTGTGCTGCGAAGTTTCCATTTGACTGAAGATACAAGTCATTGTTACATTATGTTAATGTTTTAAATTTGACAAAGGTCAGATATTATATTGCATAAAAGTCTAGTCTAAAAATGGCATAGCAACCTGTGCTTTAACCCTTGTGTTGAACAGTTTTTTGATGTTTTTGTCATTTGTTTCCAGATTCTTTTGAGACCTTTTTGTCACTTAAATGCAACACTAACACCAACTTGTTACCACAAGTTGTACACCTCTTCTTGGAATTTATGGTCAACAAACCTCATTTATATGAAATGATACCTAATTTTTGAGTTAAAAAAGCAGAAATTATAAATAATTTTGACTAACAGTTAAGATCCGAAGATGTTGATAATCACAGACTGGTATATGTCAAAGTTTAGCCAGGATATTGTTTTGAAACCGTTAAAACATTTATTTTTTTTCAAACGCCACAAAATTTAAAAGAAGAACCAAAATGTTATGATAATAATGATGGTAATCATTGATATTACCTAAAGAACGTATTGAACCATCCATGTTATTTTGGGACAATTTGGTTCAAAGGAAACTCATATTTCTGTATTAAAAAAACTCTGGTAACTCTCTCAAATTTGACCCAACGACAATACAAGGGTTCAAAAAAAAAAAAAAAAAAGGTAAAAATCAACAATTGAACCGAACCGTGACCTTAGAATCGAAAATGTAATGGAATCGAGGATTTGGAGAATGGGGACACCCCTAGTGTTCATGCAGCTCGGTGTTTATTCGTCACCGCAGCACTTTGTTGGACTGCTTACAGCTGCAACACTAACATTACAAGTTCAGAGTTCAAACACACCAGTAGGATGTGGCATCGAGAACCGGTTCCAACTTAGAATCGTTTATAAAAATTACGATTCCAATGGATTGGTATTTTTATTGGAATCGTTTATTTACGCATCATATTTTAGCGTTGTAGAAAATTGATCTTCATGGTAAATTTCCTGAGTAACATTATCTTCTGCTTACTTTTAAGGCAAAGAGTACAACGGTTAATTTGTGCAAATGATTAGTAGCCTCATCCTTGAATGGTACGTGGTTTCAATTCAGAGCAGTGGTCAGCGGTGAACGCGCATCTATCCGAATTACTTCATCCTGGCTCCACCTAGTCTCTCCTCCTCAGCCCGGCTCCACCTAGTCTCTCCTCCTCAGCCCGGCTCCACCTAGTCTCTCCTCCTCAGCCCGGCTCCACCTAGTCTCTCCTCCTCAGCCTGGCTCGACCTACTCAGCCTGGCTCGACCTAGTCTCTCCTCCTCAGCCCGGCTCCACCTAGTCTCTCCTCCTCAGCCCGGCTCCACCTACTCAGCCTGGCTCCACCTAGTCTCTCCTCCTCAGCCCGGCTCCACCTAGTCTCTCCTCCTCAGCCTGGCTCGACCTACTCAGCCTGGCTCGACCTAGTCTCTCCTCCTCAGCCCGGCTCCACCTAGTCTCTCCTCCTCAGCCTGGCTCGACCTACTCAGCCTGGCTCGACCTAGTCTCTCCTCCTCAGCCCGGCTCGACCTAGTCTCTCCTCCTCAGTCTAGCTCCACCTACTCAGCCCGGCTCGACCTAGTCTCTCCTCCTCATCCCGGCTCCACCTAGTCTCTCCTCCTCATCCCGGCTCCACCTAGTCTCTCCTCCTCAGCCCGGCTCGACCTAGTCTCTCCTCCTCAGTCTAGCTCCACCTACTCAGCCCGGCTCGACCTAGTCTCTCCTCCTCAGCCTGGCTCGACCTAGTCTCTCCTCCTCTGCCCGGCTCGACCTAGTCTCTCCTCCTCTGCCCGGCTCGACCTAGTCTCTCCTCCTCAGCCCGACTCGACCTAGTCGCTCCTCCTCAGTCCGACTCGACCTAGTCTCTCCTCCTCAGCCTAGGTCAACTAGGTCAAGCCTCGCTTTATCAATTATCCTGGATTTTTTTTAATTCTGCTTTTGTGAAACAGCCCCCAGGTGTGGTAGTTGGAGGGTGAGACCAGGCAGCACTGCTGACAATTATAATCAGGTGGTGGACTAGGGTTGCACTTTGCTCCGCCCTAGACAACCCTCCCTCTCCTAAACCCCTTTGAAAAATCTAATTTGAGTTTCTTTTTTTAAACCTCGACTTGCATGCCGCTTGGTTTCATCTTTATCTGTAACTTAGTTGTCACACTGTCTTTTATTTTTAAAACTTTTGTGTTGAGTCTTTAAGTCCAGAGTTTTGTCTAAATGTCCTTGTCAATTGGCTCTCAGGTCATCATGATGCAGCCGGTGGATTTACTGATGAAAAGTGAACCTCAGTTCCCCTGGGTGGACCCTGGCTAAACCCAATGTCATCAACAGGTAAAGCCATTTAATGACTTGTACATATAGACTTCTTGACCTTGATGAACATTATTAATACTCGTAATGACTTTTAGCTCTTGTTGTGTAGTGCACATCAGTTCTCAATTCCCCAAAGCCCCTGGGGTCTGATGGAGTCCCTCAAACCGCTGAATACACACACACTCACAGAGCTGCACAGTGTTCTGGATACAAATATTCAGCAAATGGCGTGTGCAGTGTGTCTTTGTGCTGCATTCGAACAGACATGTTGGTGTCCTGCAAGTCCGATCCTTTGCTTGTCAGGCCAGAAGAGGGCGATACTTTCCAGGTGGTGAACATGTTGCCGTGAAAGCGTTTTCACCCACACCCAATGCTTTGACCTGGAATAAACATTTTCTCTAAAGTGGGCTGTTGTAGACTCACCAGTGATAGATGAGGTTCAGTGGATCTGCTTAGCAGGAACACTGGGTGTATTTTAGGCGTTGGCCTGAAGAGGATGATGTGAAATTTGTAACTTGTGCCCCTGTTGTGAAGGATTTGGTACCAGCAGTTTTGTGTGAGCAGCTTTGACAAACTAATAATAATTATGTGGGAATTTTCAGTTCATTTTTTTTTTGCTAGAAGTTTAGGGTTACTGTATTTCCTAAGGTTCTTTTTTATTTTTATTATTAAACCAGGCAGCACCCATTTTAATAACCTTTTTGTAATACCAATGCATGACTCAAAAAGAGAAGATATTTGGACAGATAAGCTTTATGTGGTCAGACCAGTAAAGAAAATGTGGATATGATGTTATGGATATTTAATATTCAAATATGGACTGCAGTCAATATGTATTTGGCAACACCGATTTTAAACCAAAGTTATGCTGTTCATCACTGCTGCAACTTTTATAAAATTTCGTGACATCAATCATAACTTTTTGTTATGCACGTGAATCAAATGTCTTTATTTATAAATGTACTGTTATCTATTTTGGCTTATATTGTTACAATTTTCATCTAGTAATTGAATAGAAGTGAATGTATTTATTTTGTGTTTTTATTTGTTTCATTAATATATAATCCATTATTTGTTTTTATTTTTGCAATATATATTTCGGCCGTACCCAATGTTAATTTCAATAATTGATGTGTATGTGTGGAGAGTAGTTAGTTTGCGAGAAATGCCCCCTTCCCCCCACCCGCGCAACGCGCAAGCGCTCGGGATCGTGTGGGAATGGTCGGTCCGCGAACTGGGGGTTGGACCGCTCCGAGCGAAACAGAGCAAAAGAGTTTTAAATGTCCGCCATGTTGTCCATGGCGCACTGAACCAACGATAGGGAGCGGAGCGTCGGAAAAAAACAGTCCGAGAGAGAGCGACCAAGATCCGGGCCTTCCCCCGGCTCCGTTGGCGACGCCCTAAATACAAGCTACAACCATTCGAACGTTAGAATAGAGATAACCGCACAGAAACATCCATGAAAGCTCCACTCGGTACCGTTTTGAATATTAGGAGATCCGATAGATTTATATTGCATCTCGAATTGTGAAAAATGAGTAAATTGTCGTTTCGGGCACGGGCGCTGGACGCTTCCAAGCCACTACCCGTCTTCCGTTGTGAGGATTTACCCGACCTACACGAATATGCATCCATTAACCGGGCCGTGCCGCAGATGCCTACGGGGATGGAGAAAGAAGAGGAATCGGTATGCTTTTAACCGTCCAAAATTGTGAAAATATATGCTTTTGGTTTATTTATTTTTATGTGATCAGAGGCGTCCCACCTTATTTTTCTGCGCAAGCTTTCACAAAATGGCGGCCACTTTTCTCAGGAGAAACACGACGGAATTCTGTTGCAAATGGAATATATGTGGGACTGGGTCTGATGTTTGGGTAACGCGGGGATGCATTGTGCCATTATATAATAAAATTACCCGGTTTGACCGGCTTATTTGTGCGTGAGGTGATTTTCTGAGTACAAAGGAGTCATGTGACTATAGCAATTCCGACATTTTGTCTGGTCTGTCAGGACCGGGCCTTGTGTTGGCGTAATTGCAAAGGAGCAGGGCAAGGGGGAGCTAGTGCTTTCAGATTATATGTGGCATCTGTGCTACTACCAGACAGAAATGTCAACACTGCTGCCATGCATTGAGTTGACTCAGTCTTAGTCATCTTGAACAGGAAATAGTGCATGTGTCTTTGCTCACATTGTCTGTTGACATAATATTTAGTGCAGTCTCACAGTTGGTTGGCTATTAGCACTTTGTCATGTCATGGAATTGTCTTATATGATGCAGTCCTTCATGGTTGTCATGTCATGGAATTGTCTTATATGATGCAGTCCTTCATGGTTGTCATGTCATGGAATTGTCTTATATGATGCAGTCCTTCATGGTTGTCATGTCATGGAATTGTCTTATATGATGCAGTCCTTCATGGGTTGTCATGGAATTGTCTTATATGATGCAGTCCTTCATGGTTGTTTGTATGGAGGCTGTGGGTTGTGGTCACTGTATTTATATAATGCAGCTGTTGTC
Organism: Sander vitreus; assembly: GCF_031162955.1. NCBI lineage: Eukaryota > Metazoa > Chordata > Actinopteri > Perciformes > Percidae > Sander > Sander vitreus. The sequence continues at coordinate 2,052,870 of NC_135866.1, forward strand.
ATGTAGTTGTCATGCAGTTATTGCAACAACTAGGACCTTGGTTTGAACAGTAAATGCACTGAGTTAACCATCCTGCTTATGTAGCGATCAGAGACACATTATTTAATCTCCCAGTTTTGCACCACTAACACAGAGAGATTATTTCATATATACACTTATTTCTACTTTCCAGAACGGGTAACTGTTGTTGTCACTCATAATGTCTATGGTTTCACATTGTTGACATTTGATTTTCCCAGATGAGAACATCAACTCGCATCCACAAACCAAATTCTCCAGCGCTTGTACGTTTTCAAATTAACAAATGTAAAAGCTCTACAAGCTATTTTGGCAGATAGTTGGCTATCCTCTGATGGAACCTTTTATCGTGTTATGACAGTTAAGTTGGCTAGAAAAAACGATGGTATTTTCAGGTGAGTTTCAGGGCTGCACTAGCCACAGAGACGGGTAAATAAAGTCTGCTTCCTGCCCTCGGTTGTGTTGGGTGTTGTGGTTATCTTTAGGATGTGGGAGGGGGGTGTTTATAAGCTAGATGCACCCATGTGGGGAAGTTGTTTTTTTATAATGCCATTTATTAACCAACTGTCATTCTGGGTCCTCTGAGCCGATATGGCTCCTTCCAGAGTATTTCTTTGTAGCTGACCCAGCAGTCTTGACTTATGTTTAAATACAAGGGCAAGTAAATGGGGAATGTCACTACAGACGTCCCTGGTGGAAACGATTTTTAATATTCACTAAAAGTGTGTTGCAGCCAGTCTGTCTCCCAACTCTTGTGGTGGTTGGGTGTCAGGGGTTCAGTGTGTCAGATGGCACAGCAGGCTGGCAGACCAGCAGCACGTGGTGCTCAGGAGGAGGGGGGGGGGGGTGCTGTCACTTCAAAGTCTGCTTTCTGCTCAGCTGGAGTGCTTGGTTATGTAACAGTCATATTATCATAAGAGGTAGGCCAAGGCCTGCTGCATGCCAGCACTGCCCCGTGTTTGGAGCTGCGTTTTGAATTCCTATGTCAGGTGTTGGATGGAAATACATGGTTTGAATCGTTGTTGGTAGATTCTGAGCTCAGTCATTATTATTATGACTCCATCAGGTATGGTGTTACTTTATTGTACTGCAATTAGGATTGGTCATCAAGATCCGGTTCTTACTTGGAAACTACGATTCCAATGGAATAATAGTTGTTGTTTATTGGAATTGTTCGGAGAATTTGGTTTAGAATCCGATCAACGGTTCCAAATTTAACACAGTAACTAAGTTTTGGTTTCCGTAGCGGCCAACGTACTTCCAGGCGCTTGTTGTGTTGCAGCCGTGGAGCGCAGTAAGCGGCGCTCTTTACCGATGTAAAACTATAAATCACCATTTAATAAAAATAAATGTTTCCTCTTATCTGTGAAATAATAAGCATGTGACCCGTGTCTACTTCACTCCTTAAGGTTCCGGTACCCAACGGTACGTTTTGTTCTGTACTTTACCTCCTGTAATATGTTAAAAATAATTTCAATTATAAAAATAATTCCAAACCTATTTTTCCAATTTACTTGGCACATTGTTATTTAGAAAATTTTACACACCACACAAAATACAACCCCTCCCAAACCCGTCTTTAAAACCTGTTAAATCAAATAATTAATTTCTTTATTGTATTTGTACTTATTCTATTATAGCATGTTTATTTTCTCTTTAACTGTTCTTTAATGTTTCATTTAAAGCACTTTAAATGGCCTTGTTGCTGAAATGTGCTATGAATATGTTACCTTGCCTTACAACCTCCAGCCTGTCAGTCAGTCACCAGGGATTAGAGAACCTTGTTGTGCCGGTCTGTCTCAGAGGAAGAGTTAACCCGGACTGCGACCGCTTTTGCCTCGCCACTACTATATTACAGCGAATGCTCGTCTCGGTGAAGTTTTGAAAACACCCGTTACCCCACTTGCAACCGCTTTGCCGGCGTTGCCGTGACTCACGGTGACTTAAACAAACTAAACAAATTAATTTTGCTCCGTCCGCACCTCTGTGTTTGTGTGAAGTCCCTCTCTCTGTCAACATGCAGAGAGGACACACAAGCTCCTGCTTACGCGCTCTCAGGTACCGAAAAATTGGCACCGTATTAATCGTTTAGTCAATCGGTCCTCGGTAGTACCGACGTAATATGGTTGGTACCCAAAAAAGTACAGAATTCGGTACCCAGCCCTAACTGCAAGTGCATGTGTTTTTAGTTTTGTGTCCCTGATTCTTCACTCATTAATCTACACAGGGAGGGTAGTGCCAGGCATTCCTGGAAATATGTTTGACCCCCCGAGTCTCAACCATAGACTACCCACTCAATGTTGTGTGGTCTGCAGGGTGACTGTGCAGTGTCCCTGTACTTCTGCTAAAGAGCTGTTGAACTTGGACCACAGAGCAACTTTTAGGTTTAGGCCTTTCTGTGTGCTACATTTAGCACCGCTCGTTTGTTCCTTTTTAGTAAGCACAAGACTACACTCTTTCTCTGCTGGGGCTGGACCTGCCTTTCAGGAATCTTTGCTAAGTCCAGCGTGTGTGTGTGTAACGTAGCGTGGCTGAAGAGTTGTCATCGCTGAAATTTCCTCAGCACGTGCGGCTTGTTTGTTTTGGGCCCGACACTTTGTCTTGTGTTTACATTTGGGTGAAAGTGAGGTCAGTGTCTGCGGCCCTGGTGGGAACCCACAGGCATCTGTTGTGTTTTCCTCTTTGCCAGGCACAGTTCTTGTACTCTCTCTCACTCACACACACACACTAACAGACACATTCTGGCAGTGCGTCAGTTTCTCAGTGTGTAGCCTTGCTGGCTGGTAATGTGGGGCATGTCACCTGTCCAAAGTCTCTGCGGCCTGTATGCTGTGAAACTGAAAGTTGCTTTTGTCAGCTGTTTCCCCCTTTTTCTTTTACTGTTGACAGTTTGGTATTGACATGAATGTGGGAAGCGTGGGAAATTAACACCAGCCTCCAGGCAGGTTCTTGAATCTTATTTCACTGCTAGTTTGCTAGCTAGGCAATCCTCAGCAGGAGCAGCTTCTTCTGTTTGTGAGGAGGGTCGGGTACCGAATTCAATACTTCTTAGGCACTGACTGAATTGCCTCTAAAGTATCGAAATGCCTCGTCATTCAATACCCAATTTCAATCCCTAAGGAGCAAATCTCATCAGTCAGTGAGCCAATAAGCATCCAGCTTGCTTCTACCAAGATCTTATAATGCGTGTGATTGGCTCTCTAACGTTACACGTCTTAGACCAAGGGGGTAAGCTTCGCTTCAGAGCTGGAACCTCCAATGGCTCCATTTTGATGCTACCAAACGATTACCCGACGTTAGCATTCCATTGACTGCCATTCATTTTGACGTCACTTTGACAGAGAATACCTTTACATCTGAAGCGTTTAAAGACTCTATTTGTCCGTTGTTTATTTCTAAAGAAACACGACAATGTATAAAAGGCTCCATTACCTTGTAGCTCACGTTATGGCTCCGTAGCAGACGTTTTTATAAAAAATAGGCTAACGATTGGGTCATAACCACGAGACTTCCTGTCTCATAGTAGAGGAGTTACCGTATAGTACAGGAGAAGCTGTCAGGCAGTTTGGACTTCCATTAGCTGTTTAAGTTTAATTACTAATGTTAACTAGCATTTTAGTTAGCAATAATTAGCCTGTGCCTATGTTATTTCCTTACATATACCTACGCTCTCCGTCTCTGCAATATTTGGAATGATTGAGATTTCTCTTGGCACAGCTACCAGAAGACTTCCAACTTTCAGACAGGTTGCTCACGTCACATTTACGTCGTCTCTCTCAGTTGGAGGCTGCTCAGTAACGCTCAGCCATCACCGGGAAAGAGCTTCTAATGTCCTTCACTGGTCTCTGTCCAGAGACACGGGACCTGCTGGTCCATTCTTATATACTGTCTATGTTAGAGACACGCAGGAAAAACTGTTGCACATACAGACGGGGCTCACGTAGTAGGAGCTGAAAAATACATAAGATTTGAGTAATGTTATCTTTTTTTGTTTTATAAAATTGGTATCAAAGTATCGCTCAGGAAGCGGTTTCGAAGTCACTGTATTGGTATCAGAACCGGTATAAAATTTTTGGCCGATGCCATGCCCTAATTGTGAGTAATTGGTTTCACTTCATTATTATGCAGTAGTGAGCCTACACTTAAAGTAGAATAACTTATTTTGTTTATCTTAATTTACCACCCATATTCATTTGTGTAATGAGAAAGATCTACCAGCCCCGGCCAAACGTGCAGTCTGATGGCTGCCGTTCATTCCCCACCCCACTTCCACGTGGTGCATGAAACTGCTCTGTACCGTTAGCTATTCGTCCTTTGACAGCCCTAGCCTACCAGCCCATGCAGCTGTCCATCATGTTAAGTGGCATTTACTGTGTCTGGGACAGTAGCTGTGAGAGGAGGCTCTGGCTGCCTCAGCAGACTTGACAGTGATCGATGTGGTCATTTTAGAAGGCTATTTCTAGACCTTCTGTGTGTGTGAGAGAAAGCATGTGTGAGAAAGCATACGTATGTGTTGGAAAGTGTGTGTGTGAGAGAGCACCAGGTAATGCTCTGTATTCTGTCTGTTCCCCTCAATCTGAGTCTATTAATTCTCAGGCTAATAGCCACGGCTTGGAAAGTAAACACACGCAGTGCTTTGATTAGGTTTGGCAGCCAGCGAGTTTTTAGCTTGAGGCCTTTTGATATGTTGAGTTTTCCCCTCATTGTGGAAAGGCCTGAGGCCGTTAATGCGGGGGGGAGCGAGAAATCTGATAGGAACATGAAGGTTATGCAAGCGTACATGCACAGAGGGGGTCACAGTAAATACTACAGTTGAATGTGTAAGAGTTTTGAGATGCCTTAGGCCACGTCCACACGTACCAAAATCATTTTTTTTACCTGTCTTCCCTGGATTCGTTTCAAGGACGAGGGGCCCAAACAACGCTAAAAATGTGCGTTTGCACCAAAAGCGTCTCCGTGTGGACACACAGCAGCTTCTCCAACTACATCCTCGGAACAGGTTGCCACCGCACATGGAGCTATAAATGTAAAATACAATCACTTGCCTCGGGGTGTAACGGCCCGTGTGTGTAAACACGGTGCTCTGGGACATAATGAAATTGATTTGATACAGTAGACTGCAAAGTGTTGCAGATGACTACAAACAACATGATTGTGGACTGAAAGTCACACGTTCTAAAGTTAACATTTCTGCCTCTTTGGCCCCCTCTGTTTTTTCCCTTTTTGTGGTTATTAATTTTTCTAGTAGCAGAATGAATAATCAATATTGTTTTCATATTGTGAAGAAGATATTATGATAATTGTGTCTGAAGCAATTGGTAAACTTATTTAAGACCTTTTTAAAGAAAAAAATTAGACTTTTCATAAACTGACAATTGGAAAATGTTGACAGTGCTGTTTTATGTAATGAGCATTACTTTGATCATTCAACACGTCATTCAAGTAGGGCTGGGCAATATATCGCTATTATATCGATATGAGCCTAGATATCGTCTTAAATTTTGGATATAGATTGATTTTTATCGAGCCCAAAAAAATGGGAAATACCGGTGTTGCAGCAGCAAAAGATCAGACACACAGCACACATACAGAGTAAACATTAAATAATAGGAAACGATATACATGAAATAATAATAGAATGCTACATGAGCAATATTTAAAATGTATACAATTTGGAAATAAAATGTACAACTATTTCAATAGATAAACTTCATGTGCAAGTTGGGGAGTAAAAATGTTGTAAAAAACAGTTTGACTAGTAATGATAGGATGTAGATAAACCTGTTGTGCAAGGTGCATTCAGTGCAGTTGTGATGTCTCTGAGTCTTATCTCACACTCAGTGATGAAGTGTTAAAAAGTTGCCTGTGGTAGGAATGATTTCCTGTAGCAGTCCGTGGGACATCGAAGCTGTCGGAGCCTCTTAGAGAAGGTGCTCCTCTGTTGGACCAGTGTGGGGTGGAGAGGTTGATAACAGTTTGTTCAGTGACCTCCTCTCCACCACAGCTTCAAATGTCTCCTGTTTGCAGCCAATAACGGAGCCAGCCTTCCTGATCAGTTTGTTCAGTCTGTTTGTGTCGCTGGCTCCGATGCTGCTGCCCCAGCAGATGGCGGAGGAGAACAGAGCGCTGGCCACAACAGACTGGTAGAACATCTCCAACATTCTGCTGCTGCTGCACACGTTGAAGGATCTCAGCTTCCTCAGGAAATAGACTCTGCTCATCCCCTTCTTGTAAACAGCAGTGCTGTTAATTTTTCAGTTCAGCCTGTTGTCGATGTTGACACCCAGGTATCTGTACTCATGTCCACATCTCCACCCAGAATGCAAAGGGGCTGCGGAGCCGTTCCCTTTCTCCTGAAGTCAATCACCATCTCTCTGGTCTTATCCACGTTCAGCAGCAGGTGATTCTTACCAGACCACTCCACAAAGTTGTCCACCAGCGCTCTGTACTCTCCCTCCTGTCCATCCCTTATACACCCAACAACTGCAGAGTCATCAGAAAACTTCTGTAGGTGACATGACTCTGAGTTGTACTGCAAGTCTGTGGTGTATAAGGTGAACAGAAAGGGCAGCCTTGTGCTGGTGAAGCCTCTCCAGCTGTCTCCTCACCTGGCCAGGTGTGAATGAAAAGCAGGGGGGTGTGCTTGAAGTGTCTGTGGGGGGAGATGAGATGTGCTGTAGTTGTGAGGGGAGTGGGCAGACCACAGTGGGGTGAGGGGGGAGGTGTGGGAGCAAGAGAGGCGGGGGGGGAGGCAGAGGGGGTGGGGGGGGTTGGTGGAGTGGTAGAAGAGGCAGAGGATAGCTGTGAGCGAAACCTGTTCAAGTAACAGTTCAGCTCGTTTGCTCTCTCATGGCTGCCTGGTGTTGGTCTTCTTCTACCCCCACACCCGGTGATCTCTTTCATCCCTGTCCACACCTCCCTCATATTGTTCTCCTGTAGACTGGCCTCCAGCTTCCTCCTGTAGGAGTTTTTCCATTCCCTCAGTGTATCCCTTAATTTGTGCTGTACTCCCCTCAGCTCCTGTCTGTCCCATGACCTGAAAGCTTTCCTCTTCTCATTCAGAAGAACGTTCAGGTCACAGGTGATCCACGGCTTGTGAGTGGGTAAGCAGCGTGCAGTCCGGGAGGGCATGGTGACGTTGTCACAGAATTTGATGTATTCTGTGATGCAGTCTGTCATATTATTGATGTCCTCCCCATGTGGTTCACAGAGCACGTCCCAGTCTGTAGACTCAAAACAGTCCTGCAGAGCCTCCTCAGCCTCCTGAGTCCACCTCCTCACAGTCCTTGTTTGGACAGGCTGCCGCTGTACAAGAGGAACATACTCAAGAGACAGCAAGACAAGGTTGTGATCTGATTTGCCAAGGGGGGGGGGGGAAGGGCAGTGGCACTGTACGCATCCTTGGCATTAGCATACAGAAGGTCCAGAGTGTTATCTCTTGTGGGGCAGTTAACATATTGTTGAAAGTCCGGGAGGGATTTATCCAGTGCAACGTGATTAAAATCCCCAGAGATAACCATGAAGGCATTGGGCTGCTGCGTGTGGAGTTGTGAGACAGTGGTGTGGATGAGGTCAGCAGCTGCCTCCGTATCAGCAGATGGTGGAATGTAAACAGCGGTCACTATGGCGGACGTAAATTCCCTCGGGAGATAATACGTGCGAAACCCCACAGCCAGCAGTTGAATGTCCGGGCTACAGAAACGTTCCTTCACATGTCCGGGATTGCACCACTTTTCACTCACATACAGTGCAACCCCCCCCCCCCTCCTCCTTTCTTCTTACCGCTTTCTGTAACGTCCCTGTCCGCCCTAACCGTCAGAAAGCCGGGTACCGCCACGTCATGGTCCGGGATGTGCGAATGCAGCCATGTCTCGGTAAAACACAGTATGCTGCACTCGCGGAACTCCCTCTGGGTCTTTAATGAGCGCCGCCAGTTCGTCTGTCTTATTTCCCAGAGACCGTACATTCCCCATAATGATCGCTGGGACCGCAGGCTTATGTTTCCTTTTTTTTGCTTTGCGTTTTAATCCACCTCTGCAACCCTGGTAATCCTCTGTAGTTCCTTCGGTATTTCAGGCTTGTCCTCCGGCAGAAGAACAGGTCAACACAGCGCTATCAGCTGATCGTGTGTATAAACAATAGTCCCGTTGCCTTGAGCGTAACACGCAGTTACAAAAGACGTCCAAAGTAAGAACAGAACCAAGAGGAAAAATTCCAAAGTTGTCAGAAGCCATCTCTACACAGATGTTCTTAGTGACTATAAAAAAAAAAAAGAACTGAACTTAAAGACCAAAAAACTAACTTAAAATACACACACACACACACACACACACACCAGGAGCTGCTGCAACAGGCTACCGCACGACACAGCACCATTTTGCTAGGCTAATTGTTGTCTGTCCTGGTTTTAAAGGCTGCGTTACAGTAAAGTGATGTCATTTTCTGAACTTACCAGACTGTTCTAGCTGTACTTTTATTCTTTACCCACTTAGTCATTATGTCCAAGTTATTGATGATTATTTCTCAAAAATCTCATTGTGTAAATATTTTGTGAAAGCACAAATAATCAACCCTACAATATCGATGTATTTGGTCAAAAATATCGTCATATTTGATTTTCGCCATATCGCCCAGCTCTACATTCAAGTTGGATATGATACATTATCTTTCTAGTTTTTAAAATGACTCCAAATGAAGCATTTGTCCACATAACCATATTGAGTAACATTGATCCGTGTTCTGCAGTGATAAAACGTCTTACCTGATGTAACCCAGTGAAAACTGTTTGCCGTCATTATGTTTCCGATCTTTGTTCTGGCCATCATGTGGTGCCATTAAAACAATATCCAGCTGACATGAAGCACTAGGCTGTAGAAAATGACCTATAAAAACAGCTCACATAAATGTTATAGTAGAAAATTCCATATTGATGTTATGGGGTTGCACTGTTTATTGTTCAGAAGTGGCAGTTAAATGATGATAATGTTAGACTGATCTCAGGATACAGTGCTACTTTAGAGCTGTTCTGTTAACGTAGGTTGTGAATAGGGCTGCACAATATGAGGATAATATGTGATGTTATTACTTGCGATAAACGGATATTAAAGTGTACTATTAAAGGGTTCTGCATTTCTGCTGCTTTCAGTATTCTGCTAAAATACAACAAATTGTTGAATTTAAAACTGTGTGTATGTATGTATGTGTATATATATATATATATATATATATATATATATATATATATATATATATATATATATATATATATATATATATATATATATAAAAATAAAATATACGATCAAATTCACGTTATCGAGCGATATTTAAAATGCTTCATTCCGTTCAGAGAACTCTCTATCAAAGTGTTTTTTTTCTTCCCCAAAGCTCCGTAAACCTCTCTCTGATCACGTGCCTCCATGAGCCAATCAGAGTGGTTCCCTCCACCGCGCAGTTTAGTTTGGATGTAGACAGTCTCAGAGGACAGAGTAACGTGAGGAAAATTCCACAACAGATAGCAGTCGGTCATAAGTCGTCACGAGGTTTACCAGTAAACGCAACATTTAGTCCCATCTGTGTTGTTTTTCAGCCAACAGCAGTGACCAGTGGTAGTTTGAGTCTTTAGCATATAGCTTTAGCGGCAGACTGTTGTACGTCCCGCTGTTGTAATCCTCTACAGTGAAATATATGCAATACTGTATAATGTAATACATTGGCAACTACAAGTTTCATAATTCACACTGAGCCACATGGACAGCATAGCCTTCTATATGGGTGTAGTAGTACGTTTCCCTCTTTCTGCTTATTTGCACTGCTGTGCTGTTGGCTTGGCGTTAGGGTTGTTTTGTAGGATTTATTTAAACTGAGCAGACCAAAATTTGTCCACCGTTGGATACCTCTGTATTGGCATCAATGTGATGAGGCACCTTGATCTTTCAAGCTTCACACTACACTACTTGCTGTCTTGTAATTGTGAGTCTTGAAGTCATTGTGGTTTTCACACTACATGACTGAGCAGTGACAGGGGGCCGCACACTACAAGATCTTTCACCAGGAACTATCCCCGATCAGCATGTCTAGTGTCCAAAAATGGACATCCGCCACAAGCACGCCCAAGTTGTTGGTGGTGTCTGCTCGCTGTCTTCTGCACTCATGTGCTGCATGAAAGTCCACATACACAGTGGCACAAACGGTGACGCGCACACACACACCATGCATGCTGTATATGAGATTGCGATACATACATTAGCGCTTGCAGCATAGCCATTAAACTGTTGCTTTACATGTGAATAAGAAGCAGCAAATGACTGCAGTAAGCAGGGGTATTTATCGGCTCCAGCCCCGATGGGCAGTGATGAAAACCGGACACCCGGTTGGACATGGCCATTTTTCGGTGCGGTGCTGGGACGCGCGTCTCTTCCATTACCTCGGGCCAGAAATTGCGCCCAGGCTGCGCTCGAACATCGACTTAGTCGGCACAGAGTTTGAAAGGGAGCCTGAATAAGTAACGGATACAAAAAGAAGTAACCGCCCTAACAGTCACTGGCCTCCACGTTGCTTTCCACTGATACACTACGGGTGTGTCTCTTTTGAGGAATAGCAGAGCCAGTACGTTGTGTGTGTGTGTGTGCGCACAGAGTGATCGGTTTGAGCAGAGTTTGTGGTACCGTTCATCAGAGTTTGCAGTTTTGTTCATTGTATCAGGAAAAGACGCCTGTTTTCCGGTGCGTTAGTGACGTGGAACGTGACACTCCAGGGGAAACAAAACTACAGGCATACTCGTCTACTGGCAATGGGAAAGGAGTCTATTGGCTATTTTTTAGCCGGTTTACCCATGTTTAAAAGAAATTCAATTTCATACTACTGTCCCTCCTGATGAAGCTTGTCAAAAGGGTTGGGTATCATTTGGGTTTTTTCCGATACCGGTGCTAAAATGATACTTTTAAAACGGTGCCTGAACCGATACACCGTCTGTGTTGTTCTTCCGACAGCGGCAGCAGCACACTGCTTAACGTCCTCTCCAGTGAAATATAGACACCCTTTACACCGTTTTAACTGTCAGCATTTTAAGCGTGTTTAATCCAGCTGCTAGCTAACGGTAGGCTAACGTTACCTGCTGTCAAGTGAAGTGTTAACTAGCGTCACGTGCAGCGACGCTTCTGTTGCGTCTAACGTCTGTTTCAGAGCGCAACGCAGACATTTAATTGGCACCAAAATGAGGCACCGAAATCCGCGTTGCTATTCGGTCAGGTAGATACCGGTCGTTTAGGCACCGGTGCCGTATTACCACCGATTTTGGTACCCAACCTTACTTGTCAGCTAATGTAGTATATCCTCCTACAAGGATATGCATTACACAACAGTGACTATGCCGTAACTAGGGCTGGGTATCGTTCAAAGAGTTTCGATACCGTTTTTGGTAAAAAAATTTATAAAATCCTTTTCTAACAAAAATAAAATGACATTACAATTTGTTTTCCTCCAGCTCCTTTACATTTATGTGATGCACACTGTAGTCAAGCCTCTCAAAATACAACACACACTGAGCCCTGTCTCTGTGTGTAAAAATAGTTTTTCCTGCAGGCCTCTATGATGCTTAGACAGCCATCACCAACTTATAGATCTTGGTAGAAGCATGCTGCATGCTTATTGGCTCATTGACGCTAATGAGATTTACGCCTTAGGTATTGTAATTTGGTATTGAATGACGGGGCATTTTTCAATACTCTAATTCAGTGGTTGCCTAAAAAGTATCAAAGTTCGGTACCCAGCCCTAGCCCTAACTGGTTGTTTTGTAGTAGGCAAAGTAATTTGCTCTCAATGAGAACTGTGTCACACTCGGTTAATTTTAGCACACACACTTGCTTTTTGACTCATTCACTCACTCTGTCTATCCTCCCTAGGCACAGATATTCTCTCCCTGCCCCCTCTTTTTACCCCTGTGACTCTGACGGCCGCTGGGAAATTACACACCACCTCCCCAGAGAGCTGCTGTGCTTGCGCGGCCGTCAACATGCTGCCTTGTTGACAGCCTGCCTTTCAGTGGCTCAGCCCCCAGCTCTGGACCAAAGCCTCTACTACTACCGCTGCCTTGGGACTGTTGAGACGAGCAGCCCACCAGCAAACCAGTTGGTCAGCCGTCCAGCCTTTCTCCCTTCCTGCCGGTTAATTACCCCTCAATAGACTTGGCAGTGGCAGGCTCTTGTCACAGTTTTGGCAAGTAGATAAGGCCAACTGACAAAAATGGTGTTAGGTTGTCCTCGGTTGGTTGGAAGGTTCAGATTAGTCTCCGTCCAGTTTATATTTCATTCTAGGCCCAATTGGTATTCTCCTGTGATCATAAGAATTACAGGTGTATCCACATATTTAAATGAAGAGCTTCATAAATGCATATATTTAGAGTTAAACACAAAAACCGAAAGATTCAATATTCCAAACTCCTGTCTGGCAGTGTAGCTTGAGCATGAAACATTTTTAATATGGTTCTGTTTCACCTGGCAGTCCTGTTTGTTCCTGTACAGGATGTTTTTTTGTACATTATGTGGTCTTGATGACAAATGTTACCCAATGTGTAACTGGATAATGGACCATTTCCTCCCACAACTCTTTGCAGGTGTACATTTGGCTTACATGAGTCATGAGCGTGCCCCCCTCCCCCAGCATGAGCAAGTTTATCAAGCTTGATATCCTGTTTAAGTTGAGAAATGTTTTGCCGCAATTTGGCACCAAAGACCGGTTTGAACAGTTTCTGGGATTAGTTTGTTGCCGCCCTTTGTGAAGATTTTGCTTTTAAAGGACCAACCGCTTTGGTCCAGTATTTACGGAACTGGTTATTGTAGATATTGTGACAACAAAGTTAAATGTCATCGGGGTTTTTGTTTACTTTCACTGCATTACAGTTGAAATGGGAACAGGTTCCAGATGACGACTGCCAGTGTTTCTGGTAGAGGAAAATATCACCTACTGCCCGTCTACACGATCAATTTGGAAGAAAACCCTACCAGCTGACTTTATCACCCTATCTGCTTGGAATGGGAGTCCCAAACAAACATCTGGTGTCAGACCCCACTCAACAGGCCACTGGGACCAATCTCCCAAGGAGACTGTGGTAAACCCTTAACCCGTTCAGGCCACAGCACCTGTTGGGCCAGTGTCCACAGGTGGGGCAGCAGCCCAAGCCCACTGAGAAAACTATTAGAGATGTCACGATCAGCTTTTTTGACGCTCAGCAGTCAATCTTTGATTTTCTTCTCATGTTTAACGATGTCTCCAGGATATAACAGGCTGTAAACGTGGTTTCCTGGTGGAATCATGGAGAATTGGAGTAATCTGCTTCTGTCAAAATGGGGGACTAAGTAAATAGGGGTGGAGGGGAAAAAATCAATACAGCATAGTATTGTGATATTTTCCGTGGCAATACTGTATCGATACATAGACGCCAAGTATCGATCTCTTATGTGTTATATGTATTATATGTGTTGGTCAGTTCGTCTGCTTGACAATCCCATTGTGCAGCAATAAAATTAAAGTGAGATGAACAAACAGAGAAATGTATCTTTTTAGATAAAACAGATGTTGACAGTTTCCTTTTGAGGACATCATTTGAAATTAGGAGTTGGGGGGGGGAAAAAAGGCAATACATTGCAATATATCGCAACATATATATAAGGGCTGGCAAGCTACGAAACACTCTGAAAGGACACTTGTGAGTGGCCATGCGCCATCTTGGTTTAAAAGTGCTGCCGCCATCAGGCAGACTGGCAGTGTGTCTGTGGCGCAGGGCGCGTGTGATGAAAGGAGGCGATCACTACAAGTTGATGTAAATGAACGGCGTAAGGTAATCGGGTCGGAATGCTGATCCCCGATCAGTTTAAAAAATGCCAAAATCGGCTCTGGGATTGGGACATCCCTAAAACAATGGAACATCATTGAAGCTTGCCCTCTCCAGACTAAAAGGAGGATTAGATAGCCTGCATACAGCAGATCAGGAGGCAACTGCTTGGCTCCAGGACTTTGCATTCGCTGAATAAATAAACTGGCTGATTTACTGCTGTGTGGCGTTTAGCTGACTAGTGACGTCCAATCATATCTATGCAGGTCTACAGCATAGCCCCATTCATCCCGGATTTCTAAGGCTGATATCAATATTTGGGAGATTGAAAGGTTGGATAATGATATATCGACCGATTGGTGATTTCTGTAAATGAGCAACTTTGATCCCCGTTTTAAATTATTTTAACCACAGACCTACTAACTATTAACTCAATATTTTACAGTTGAAAAATAAGCTTGTTAGTGAGCTTTGGTGACCAGCTATGTAATGACAATAAAAAAACAACCTTTGGCATTTCTGTACTGCAATTTGTCATTGATTGTTAAAGAGCTCCCTAAAAGAGCAGGGCCTTTTCCAACTGGATAACCCTTTTGTGTGTATGGGATTTAAGCCCAGAGTTTGTATATAATCTCTGGTCCCTCCCCAGTGGTCCAGGTCTCTCACCTCCGTCCTTTTGTGTCTGCAGGAACACCATCTCCAGCGGGCCATCTCAGCGCAGCAGGTGTATGGCGAGAAGCGAGACAACATGGTCATCCCGGTCCCAGAGGCAGAGAGCAACATCACCTACTACGAATCCCTCTACCCTGGGGAGTTCAAGATGCCAAAGCAGCTAATTCACATACAGCGTAAGTGGGCTTTTCTAATGGCAAATCTGTGATGCTGCAATCAGGGAAAATTAGTTTGATGTAGCAGATTAAGGACCTCTGTTGTTTCATTACTGTTTCCTTAGATTATTTTGAATGCATTAAATGGCACTTTGGGGGCCGTTGGTCAATATTATGAGTGGCAATGAGTAGAAAATTCTGCATTAGTGTACTTTTTTATTTGTAAACATCACCTATACCTGTATGATTTCAGTAGAGTAACTTTTGAGTATAAAGAGTTTTCCACAGAAGTCTTATAACTGAAAGACAAAGTTGGCATTGAAAGTGAAACAGCTGATCAAGATGTTTCCTGGCTGTATAAAGTTGGCTAAATTGAAGGTTTTATAAAATGGCAAGTCCATTTAGTGACTCACAACCCCACATGTAGTAAAGGGGTCTGTTTCTAGTCGCGCTTTGCCAGACCCTCCTCCAAAGCGCGCTGAAGCAGTCTGGCTTCACCCCACAGCATTCAGGGATGGAGGAAAGCGTGCTCTGGTTTAATGGCATTTTTTTAAACCAATCAGAATCGTCATGGGCGGCGCTAAACTCCGCACAGAGCTGCTGAGAGAGAGAGAGATCGCGCGCGCGAGAGAGAGAGAGAACTCAGATTGGACTGGACAGATAGTCTAGCTAGCTGTCTGGATTTACCCTGCAGAGATCTGAGGAGCAGTTAACCATAGTCCTCACAAATCCACTGGAGTTTAAAATTCCAACACAAAGAAAGCAGAAGGAAACAGAAAAGACATGCATCCGGTGGAATTTCCTGCAGCACTGGAGCAATCCCGGAAGTGGATCGCGAAGGATATGGACTAGTTGTTTCAGACAGCTATTGGTCCATTTGATGGCACCAGGCATGTGTTTTTATGATCTTTTACTGAGTTGTCACGTTTGTCAAAGTAAATGAGTTTGTGAGATTGCCCGGTTCAGTAATCAAAGACAATTAGTTTGCTAGATTGCTTAGTTCAGTAACCATGTCTGTGTCACAAGTGGTTGCCATGGTGGTTTCTCAGAAGGAAAGCAATTTGCTGTACCCTACACAAACAGTTATCAGTTGAAAGCTGAAATGACAAATATTTTGTCTGTCAAATTGCTGTCGGGCTAATTTCCAGGTTTCTGCAGAGGTCTAGACGGTCTGAAAGAGAATTCATTGTTGGTCATTTCCAGGTCATGAAAGTTTAGTGTTTGCTTCAAAACATCGAAAATAAATGAACAAATCTGTCACATTTACTGTCATTTTGCAAGGTGACAGTTAAGAAATGAGTCTGCACAAAAATATTGGGATTTAAAATGGGGAGAACTCTTCAATGTGATGTAATTGGCCTGGTCACAGAGCTTGCTGTTTTTAGTTTGGTCAATAACCATATATCCTTTGCTCTCTGATTGTAAATACAGTAGCTGTGCATGTCTGATTGAAGCTAGTTTGATTTGGGTAGATGATGCCGTGTTCCTGCTGTGAGTTTTGTGAGAAAATAAGCTGGCTTGAATTGGCCTGACGTTGATTGACATGTATGTCTCACCGCCAGTCACTGAGGACTTAAAAAGCTAAAGCACAATGAGTGGAATGCTTTTACATTTTTATCTTCTGAGTCAGAAATATGCTCACACTCGAGCCCATTAGGAAAGGGCAGAGAGTCCGATTTTATTTTTTTGCTTCAACTAAAATTATACTGATGTATCTTTGACCTGCAGAAATATTCAGTGTGCATCATTAAGCTTTCATATAATGGTGACTCCATTAAGTTATCTGAAGGTGTCGGGTCAGGGTGAGGGGTTGGATGTGACTGAACGTACTATACTCCACACAACAAAACGGATACTCTATCGTTCTGTCCCTATGCTTTCAGTCGTCTGGAAGGGCAAATCTGGTGTAATTCTGCCTGATCATGATCTAGTGTGTCCCTAACCTCATGGTCCAACAGATGCTGGGTGGGCTTTAGGCCTGTAACAATTATTACATAATTGTCTTGTCAAATTTTTTTTATGTAATAGCCATTTAACTGCATTTATTTGCTAACATTAGCTAAGCTCCTAAGACTGCTAATGGTAATTGTTTATTTTGTTTAGGCATGCCAAATTTGTAATTATTGGACGGGCTGTTGAGCTAAAGCTATGCTAGTGGCAGCTGTCACTTGTTGCCATAGCAACTCCAAACATCCTGGGCTGTAGCTGCTCCAAGCCAGAGAAACTGAACTTGCCCGAAATCGGCCTGACCCACCTGCTGATTTAAATAACCATCACCACCCTTCACCTTTCTTCCAGAGGACTGCATAGGCTGTGTACTTATCTGGGTCACATAACTGTGATGTAACCAGAAGATGTTTCCTGGAATTCATTTTCAACTTTTAATTTATCTGAAAATGTAAGCATAAATATTTTCAAATTTGACTGAAAGAGACAATTATTTTGTTAATCGCAATTATTTCGGAGACGATTAATTGTACAGCAACATTTGGAATTGTTAGAGCTCTAGTAGGCTGTAAAAGCACTTACAGTATGTATTCCAGTTCAGTGTAGGCAAGTAGTCCTGTGCAGTTTAAAGGCTCTGAACACCCACATGTGTTTTCAGTTAATCTAGCTGATTGGACCTTTCCCAGGACTGTGTGGGGGTGTCTAGACTGACTGACTGACTGACTGACTGATTGATTGACATCTTCCTGAGCCTCCTGTTAGTGTTGTTGCACCTGTTAGGGCAGGACAGATGACAGCTTTATTGGTAGAAAAGATTTGTGATGTAATAAATTCCCATCTATGCTCCGACCCACCTTCAACTTGAGCAGAGGTCTAATCAGCCAGAACAACTGAAATCACCTGTATGGCTGTTCAGAGGCTTTAATGAATGTTCTATGTTGAGCAGAAAGGAACTGCATCAGCTTTATACGAGTTTAGAGGGTAAAACTACACTGTTTTGGCTTGGGATGCTGTTTGCTGGGTGACTTGGTCAAGTTCTTTGTTGCACGTCAGTCGCTGCTGTGTGGTTTGTTTTTACATAGTCTATGATATGACTGTCGCTTTGCCATTTGAAATGCATATGTAAAGTCTTTGTTTCATTGTCTAGTAGCTGGACAGTCAATTTTCTTTTCGTACATCGGGCTGCATTTTAATCTTAAATTTGCAACAGTGCTGAAAATCTCGTCGTTAAAATACTTAAATACTCATTAAATGATGGTGAGCAGTGTTTCACATGGGTTGAGAGTTTACCTGTGGTGGCGGGAGGTGCAGGATGTGACCGCTGGGTTCACTAATCAACTACATAGTGTAGACTATGATGTGCTTTGCCAATTAAATCTGGTTGGTTTGTCAAATGTAATGGTTTAGCAAATAAAATGCCTAATTACCCAGAGCCCAGATGTTATGTCTTAACAGCTTAACCCTAAAACCATACTATCATCCATACACAAAAGTTACATGTTATTAGAAATCTTAACACTGTGTCCTCCTAACTCCTGATAAATCATATTGCACTAAGGCTACCTGAAGTGAATTGTGGTTCATTTTGTTTATATATCATTGTTTTAATCTGTGTTTTCTGGGATCCTAGTAAACCTATACGTGTCTGTATTGCACTCATTAAGATCTCATCTGAACAGATTTCTGTCATTCAAACTAGGGCTGGCAATACATTGATATTGTATCGATATATGAGACTAGATATTGTCTTAGATTTTGGATGTCGTAATATCGTGACATGAAACAAGCGTCTTTTCCTGGTTTTGAAGGCTACATTACAGTTAAGTGATGGTATTTTCTGAATTTACTAGTCTGTTATAGCTGTTCTATTTGCTTTTAACCACTTAGTCATTATATCCACATTACTGATGATTAGGGCTGCACAATTAATCGCAATCATATCGAAATCGCAATATGGACTAGTGCAATATCCAAATCGCAGGGAGGCGCAATATTTGTTAATAACAAAATCTGTGTCAAACCATTCTGAATGAAGTATTGTGGAGCTGCAGAGACGTCCCGTCCTACACATCCTATCCTACAGACTACAGAAAAAAATCTGTTTGGTACAGATCCTCACAAAAATCACACTGTAATCATTTGTTTCTTTAAATGTTAATGTTCAATGAAAATGAGAATAATGATACAAACATGATCATTCCCTCTAATATCGTGAATCATATTGCAATATCAGTCAAAAAAATCGTTATTTTCCTCATATCGTGCAGCCCTACCGATGATTATTTATCAATGATCTCATTGTGTAAATATTTTGTGAAAGCACCAATAGTCAACCCTGCAATATCTCCGCAATATCAACGTCGAGGTATTTGGTCCAAAATATCGTCTCATTTGATTTTCTCCATATCGCCCAGCTCTAGTTCAAACGACTCCAAATTGTAGTTTCAAACATAACAGCCAACTTAATTAAACGTCAGTTATTATTCAGGCTCAAGTCCATAGCTAATGGGCACAGAGACGGAGACAACGGGAACAGGCTCGGTTAGGACCGGTTAGCTCCTGTTAGCGGTTAGCTCCGGTTAACTATGAAATCGTTGTTTGGGAAAAACAACTGCTTATGTGTAGGTGGTAACCTTGCTTCTGTGATTGGCAGTGTGTTGGCGTCAAGGATGCACTGTATACATCTGTTGAAAACTTGTGAAAGTGAATTGTGAGTTTCACGGGTTTGTCAGCCACTGTAGGCTGCACACACAGATGATGCATATCCAACAACTAAAAGTTAGGCTTCATAGAAACTCTGCATTTGGTATTTCAAAGGGATTGTTCAGCAGTGACATTAAGTGAACTTGGCTAGAAAGAGGCTTGATGGTGTTTTTGAAATGCTGCATGCAGTGCTTTCAGTTTATTTATTACGAAAGTTTGACTTTTGACAGTCAGTTTGCTGTGGAGTCCAGAGTAGAGAGGTATGTAAAAAGGAGAGAGTGCGTAAACGCCAACAGAAATGTAGAAACAAGCAAGTGTGGCATTGAATTTTAAAAAGGCAACACACCGACAGGTCTGAGTTATTTTATTCATCCGTAACGTCAGAATCTTCCCCATCATCCACTGCTTAAATGCATAAACAAAAAAATAAGGTTGTAGGCCAGAGGCTCACCTGTCCATGTCTAAAGTCTGTTTCCTTTCCTGGACCTCCCTGCAGCTTTCAGCTTGGACACAGAGCAGCCCGACTACGACCTGGACTCGGAAGACGATGCGTTTGTCAACAAGCTGAAAAAGAAGATGGAGATCAGCTTCCTCCAGTTTGAGGAGATGATTGACCGGCTGGAGAAAGGCAGTGGACAGCAGGTTGGCACCATTTGTCTTTATCTGCCCCTAAAACACAACCAGCTGTAAAGAAAAACTAGGGATCAACCGATTTTAGTTTTTTTTTCTTTCAAGGCCGATAACGATTACTAGTAGTTAATGAAACCAATAGACAATATTTATATATACAAACCCCAACACAAAACTTTGTTGAAGTGCTTTAAGCAATTATTTAATAAATGAGAAACTTTCAACATAATCCCCAGTAACAGAGTCAGATAGTGTTGTGGGGGGGGGGGGCGACATGAAGTCAGACTCAGTGGTGAGTGAAACTAAAGCAGAGGGACAGACACAGAGCTGTAACAGAGCCAAAGTAGAACACTTTTTAATTCATTAACTTTATCAGGTAAATAAAACGCTGATACAGATAATCAGCAAACTGCCAAAAAAAAACAGCCTGATAATTGATAACTGATAAGTTACCAATCATTAAATGGTTGGTAACACAAATTTGAAACCATTTACGGTAAGACACCATCACCAAAAATCCCTGCATAACACCTCACCGCTGTGTAAATAACTTTTTATTTATCCAAATGTATCTCCTGTTTGTATCTTTCCAGGCGGTGAGCCTTTCGGAGGCCAAACTGCTGCTGAAGGAGGACGATGAGCTCATCAAGGAGGTCTTCGACTACTGGAGCCGCAAGAGGAAAAACAGCAGGGCCAACTGTCTGATCCCCACCGTCAAGCAGGAGAAACGGGACGGCTCCAGCACCAGTGACCCCTACGTGGCCTTCCGACGGCGCACCGAGAAGATGCAAACCAGGAAGGTCCGTAGTCCTATTGGCAGTTTGTACGTGGCTGTGATTAGGGATGTCCCGAGCACAGTATCGGATCAGAGCCGATTTTTGGCATTTTTTAACTAATGGGGATCGGCATTCACCCCGTTTACCTTACTCCGATCATGTACATCAGCTTGTCGTGATCACCTCCTTTTAATCACACACGCCATCAACAGTAGCTATCAATAACAGGCTGTGGTTAGGAAAGACTAGGATTACCATTTGTAATAAATGGACCTGTGATTAGGGATATATGATACCCCGGTCAGCTAATGTCATTCAGTTGTAAAGCAGGGATACAGTAGTGCACAGAATCTCCATGGTTACCACACATTGATTGCCTGGCGTTTAATCGCGGATCACATGAGGAGCATAGTAGATCCACGTGACTACGCAGGCGAAGTGTCGCTCCCCGTGTGAAAAGCCCTTAAGTCACCCGTTTTTACAGAAGCGTTATTACTCCAGTTCTCCACACTTCTTCCATGACTCCACCAGGCCGTTACTCCCTGGAGACATCATTAAACATGAGAAGAAAATCAAAGATTGACTATTGAGCGCAAGATGCGTCACCAAGTTTAGTTTTCGTTGTCCAGCGGGGAACTTCTTTGGTTGGGGTTGGCTGGGATCCTAAAGAGAACTGTTTTGGTGTTGAGAGAGAAGACTTAAGTTAAATGTATTAAGCTTAAGACATGTTTTAGTTAATTTGTTTACTTAGTTATTTTTGTAAACAAAACGGCGTGCAGCTCTATTATCTGAGCAAAATCCAAGTATCGGATCGAGACTCTGTGTCGGCAGATATTCAATATTTAAAAGATCAGAGGAGGGGGGGTCAAAAAAGCTGATTGGGACATCCCTAGCTGTGATCATTCATTGTTAACTTCACACCAGATCTATCCATGTGGTGTTAAATATTTTTTGTTCAAAGGTGAAATGATGGCATATCTAAATATCCTCATCTGGTTAGCTGTTGTGTAGTTGGACATGCTTCAGTGGCAATATGTCAACTGGGTTTAAAGAAAATTATGCATTCTCATACCTTGTTGCAGCAAATATTTCATCCCGTTAGACAGGCTTCATCCTCGCATGCAATCATTTTCTCACGGTGATCACATTTTACTGTCAGCCTTTTGTCTAGCTTGGCCAGATTAGCTTCCAGCTTGCAGTGTTGCAAGTGTAAACATTCCTAACCTGTGACGTTGACCGAAGAGATTCTCAATACCTGACCACGATAGGCCGATTAAAGGAGAATGCTGTCAGGCACCGCCAGCCACGTTCAATGAGCAGCATCCTGCTACACTTAGAGAGCGTATTGTGTCCGCACGTAGCTGTGTGTGAGACAGTCGGAACAGCTTTACTGATGCTGGGTCTGTCCTGAGGGAATGAATTAAAGGCACAAGTGTGAGATTTGGTCGGCCTATCAATTCTCTTTGTCCGCTCAACAAGCTGAGCTTCTCTGTGAAATCTGGAATGATGAAGGCAAACTTGTTCATTAGCTTATGGTTCATTTAGAAATAGGCTAAATTCCCTGATCAGGGATGTTTGAATACATACAACTAAATATATCAAGTCTATTGACTATGAACATACCGTGATGTACCTAAGATAAAAATCAGGTAAAAACATTCTCCCAACCCACCACAGTGACCTGATTTTTGAGCCCAGTGGATTTAGTTTAATTAGTGATGCTACAGCGCTGACTCTGATAGTTTCCTCTCAACCCTCTTGTAGAGGACGTATATGCCACCAAGTGGTCATTTGAAGAATTTAACCTTGATGTTAACTTTGATCTTAGTAATCAGTTTCCTTTTATCCAACGACTTTTCTAAATGTTTAAAGATGTTATGCATCACGGTCGCCCGGATAGCCCAGTTGGTAGAGCGCCCATATATAGAGGTTAACTCTCGACGCAGCGGCCGCAGGTTCAACTCCGACCTGTGGCCCTTTGCTGCAGGTCATTCCCCCCCCCCTCTCTCTCTCTGTCTCTCCCCTTTCATGTCTTCAGCTGTCCTATCAAAAATAAAGGCCCAAAAAATTATCTTTAAAAATGCATCAAAAATCTGCCATAGTGTGATTTTCACATTATGTACACACATGCGTGTGTAATACATTTAAACAAAGTTCATATAACTGCAGACTTTACTTCTATATTTAATAGGGGTGTGACAAGACACCCAGCTCACGTGACTGGACACGAGATTGGGTTCACGAGATCGAGACTAGATTTTAACACTATTTCACAGAAAACTACAATGAAGAAATGAGACTGGAAAAATAGTCCTTTGAACGGGCGGGGGATCTTCTATGCTAATTTCAAGGCTGCTGCTCTGCACTTGTGTACTGATATCGCGAGACACTTTTTACCTTGACGAGAAATCTTGTCCCGTTTTAATCTCGCAAGATCTCGTCACACCAACTGTGTGACATGTTTAATTTCTTGCCAGTTTTGTGTCTTAATGCCCTAATAATGTGCTGTTCATAAAGTTTACATCTTCTCATGATAGCTTATATGTTGCATTCCATTTTCTTCCTCCCAACACTCAGAACCGTAAGAATGACGAGGCGTCCTACGAGAAGATGCTGAAGCTCCGCAGGGATCTGAGCCGAGCCGTCACCATCCTGGAGATGATCAAAAGGAGGGAGAAGAGCAAGAGAGAGCTGCTGCACCTCACACTGGAGATCTTTGAGAAGAGGTGAGCCTGCCTCTGGGGCTGCACACACAATCTAGTAGTACAGAAATAAACCGTCACACAGCAGGACTGTCAGGGTGGAGACAGCATGGGGACGTTATGAAGGAAGAAGGCGGGTGACAGCTCACTGTAAAACTGAGATAAAGGAATAGTTAAAGCTACTGTTTTTCTATTTAGAGTACTGTGTTATTGGGCAACGTTTCCAAATGAATTTTCGTTGATGTAGTTTGGGGGGGGGGGGAAATACCACTTGACCAAATGAAGTGGTTTTGAAATTTGTAGACCATGTCTTCAACATTTTTAAAGCCAAGGACCCCTTAGCTGAGAAAGACGGAGCAGGGACCCCCTACTACATATGTTGTATAAAATGAAGTTGCATATTAAACTGGGCCTACAATAACATGTGGGCAGCCTAAAGCCCTTATACATGCATACATTTTTATTTAGTAAAATAATTGTTTTAGTATTAAACATTGAATTGAAAGCAAAGTGAATCCTCAGGATGAACTGTCTGAGGATGGCTACCTTAGTGACTACCTTACCTTTAGGCCAGTAAGCCTATCAACAGGTTTTCTTTCTCACAAATAGGCTGATTAATTTCCTAATAAGTTGGATTCATGTTAAGACATTTACATTTTTGAAATTAACAATGAACTTAACAATAACTTGGTGACACCCCCCTTGCAGTTACTCTGAGGTCCCGGACCCTCTGTTGATGATCTCTGGTGTAGACAGTTGATCAGTCTGAGACTCTGATTGGTGAAAAACTGTTTTGGCTAACTTTTTTTTTTTTCTTCCTCAGAAACGTCATGTCAGACTACGGTGGTGAGGTGATGGCAGAGGTGTTGGCTGAGCGGGCGCTGGTGAGGCCGCAGATCATTCCCCTGGTCCCGGTCACCAACCAGTACCGACACCAGGACCACATGGACCCCAAGGACTACAAGTCCAAGGTAAGGCTCACTGTTAGGAACAGGGTTCTACCACTGGCCTGGATCATTTTAAAGAAAAGGGTCAAGATGTTGTCCATATAAATGTCAGATTACACATTTAATACACTGCCAGTTAGGGCTGCACAATATATTGTTTTGTTTTTTTATCGTCATGGCAATATCAACTGGCGCAAAAAATGCATCGTGAAACGCTGCGACATATTGTGAAAGACACTGAGATTGTTTCGTGTTAGTTGAAAGAATATCAGCAGAAAACGGCACTTTATAATGTAACTGCCAGTCTTTTTTTAAGTGGTGCCTTTTTATATTCAATTCAATGTTCAATTTGTTCAATAAAAGAATGATTCAACAAGCAGATTGTTGTGTTTTAGCAGAACATTGAAACAGCAGGAATATAGGACTGAGTACACTGTAATGTCTATTTATCGCAAGTTCAGTGCTCGAATTTTCTTTTTGTCTTTAAGGGGGTCTCTCTATCTCATAAAAAAAAGTTGGCACACCCTGCACATATCCTAACAAGGCTATACAATTAAATAGTCTGGGCTCGAGTGGCGCTTTTATGCAGTATATGCACACGGTAGGCCTAGGCTATAACTTGACACACACAACTGAGAGATTTTTTTTTTTTTTTATAACAGAAGTGGAGTCCTTTTTAATTTCAACATATTGATTGTAATAGTCCATATTTCATTTCAATTTCGCAATACAAAGAAATAGACTAAACGATTTAGTCTGAGTGTCATTCTCAATTTCACAATGAAATAAAACGTAACTCATTTGAACCAGACCACCGTCTCAGATATCCTCAGTGTCAACACAATAACACATGTAGTCTTTGACTTCTACACAGGGGCAATGCACTAACTGGCAGAAATGAATAAAGCCATTGCACAGCCAAACTATGTTCTAGTCTTATAGTGTACACGTAGTGATAACAACACCTGGGTGTTCAGTCGTCTTGTGTGTTGAACCGTGGAAATAAATAGACAAACAATTTTGGAATTTGCACTGCGATGTTGTCGGGAAGCCTATTCACTGAATATTCTGCCATCAGAGATTACATTGTATTGCTGACAGGTGTTTCAAAATATCTGGGAACTTTTCCGGAGTTCTGAATGGTAGAGGATAGCGATTGATTGATTGATTTTAAGATGTATTGGTGGTATTTACCTCAAAAGCACATTAAGCTAAAAGCAAAGTGACTTCTTCGGACTTGCGAGTGCTGTCAAATGGATCGTAGCCATAGACTGTTAATATTAATCATAGCCTATATGCGGTTTGATCACATAGCCTAGTGGTGTGGTGGTGAAGTGCAGTCATGCTGCGTTCATGAGCGTAGGGTAGGCTCAGGTCTACGTCCTGTAGTAGCCTATATTTTACATTTTAATTTAACATCTTTATGGTAAGAGACCGCACAGGGATGATAATGAGCGTTTAAGATTCAATTACAATGCCACATATGGCTGACACCTTCAGATATGAGAGACCCCCTCAGATTTTTGACTTTGTTGCTTTCATGGGAGCCGGTCCTCACTCTATGGGAGCTCGGCTCCCTCTGGCTCCCACGGAATTCGAGCACTGCACAAGTTATATCGTTATTGCGATATTCAACAACACATCATCACATAATGCATTTTTTCCTTATATCGGGCAGCCCTACTGCCTGTGTGAATAGTGTTATTCATTATTATAAAATGGTCACTATGTTGTAAAAAAAAATCCAAGTCCATGTGTAACATTAAAATGAGGCATTTTGAAATGGTAATATTGGTCGTATTTTCAGTATGCATGACTAAAGATTGCCCGAAGTCTTTAAATGTGTGTTTTGAAGGTGCTCTAAAGTCTCATGAGTTATCTTTTCTCCCCCGTTCAGCCCGAGAAGGCAGAAGTTCCCCGACAGAAGAGGAAGTATGAAAAGAAGCAGAAGGTGTTGCCTCTGTCGTCGGGCGCCCCCCACCATCCGGGTCCCGTTGTCTTCAATGCCAAGGACCTCAACCAGTATGACTTCCCCAGCTCGGATGACGAGCCCTTCTCCCAGGTACATGCACAACTCGTACAAACACGAGCACTCCTTCATGCAAAGCCGAGCACGCTATGCAGACCGAGCATGACCGCGCGACTCACAACATTGGTTGTTTTGTAGATGATTTAGTTGGATGTGTTTAAGTGAAATCTCTAATATTTATCCTCATACATGAGTGTATCAAGGTTTTTGAACAAAACGAACGGCCACGTTTCTGCACGCGTTAGTTAGTCTCGGAGTTTGGAGGCTGACATAGATGTGTTTCCGCTGGTTCTTAAAAAGTCAAATTTCAAAATCAAAATGTTAGGCCTTTAAAAAGTCCAAAATTTGATAAAGTATTGTTGTCTAGGTCTTCTTTTCCTCTGTCCATAATGCTTTTCCGTGGTGTTGTAGTTCTTTCTTTCACTAGTCCAAATATAATTCACTGTATTATGACTACAAATGAGACCAACATGCTACTTATATCAGTTTTGGTGTTATTGGCGCGAGTCTACCACAGACCTAAAAGGGATGTTATTCTTCAGCTAGGGGGAAGTGCAAGTTAAGCGGTACTTGGCTTGAAAAAAAACTGAATTTAGGGCTTAGCTGATGTTGTGATGAAGGTCTTAAATATTATTCATAATGGTCTTAAAAAGTCTTAAATTTGACTTGGTGAAATCTGCAGAAATTCTGTTTACAGAATTCCGTAGAAACGGTTGCAATGTCTCCAATTTTGCCTAAAAGATGACATGACCGTGATGATGTGATCGTGATATAACAGAAGCAAATTGAACTTTTTAAAACATTATTTTTCATGGCTGCATAATGTGATACTTAGGTGAACGCCCCTGGATGGATTTAGTCTAAAGTTAAGCAACAAAGCACACAACACATGCTGGTAAAAGTGTTCATTGCAGAAACAGAAACCCTAACCCTCTGTGAGCAGAGCAACCTACCCGAGCTCTTTCCGTAGCTCCCCTCCACTGTACTCTGACCTTTCTGCTCTTCCACTGACCTTAACCTCTATGTCCACAGCTGCACTCAGGCTCATCAGAAGCAGAGGAGGAGAACGACCCAGATGGTGCCTACGCCTTTCGCAGGAAGGCAGGCTGTCAGTACTACGCTGTAAGTACTGTGGTCATCCACCCAGTTTATAAAAAAAAGCATATTGGAGTTTCCTTTTACCTGATGGTGGGTTTAAGGGGCCATAATGTCCCAGCAGTGATGCCTTGAGATTGTAGGGGCTTTCGAATGCTAATGTTTTTTAGAATTCCATCTTTATAGCGGAGTTTACAGATTTTAAGTTCATCTCAGTTTTTATTTACACATCCTCATCGTATCATTAAAAAACAATTTCAGACGGTACAATAATCAAATGTAGGCCGCCTGAAATGGGTTAACCCCACATAAGCTACTTAAGACTTTTCAGAGGGGGCCCAATGAAATTAACAGAGAATATGCAGATACTAAAACTCAATTCATGATACACAAAGACAAATACCACAAAAACAGACCATCCCAGTACAACACTGACAATCATATGTTCTAAACAGTTTTTTTCAGATTAGTTTTTTAAGATGGAGACAGAATGTAATAATTTCAGGCTTTCATCAAGCTCGTTCCAGATCTGCGGCCCCCTACACACTATACTCGGGCCCGTGCACTTCAGCCTTTGTTTTTTGGCCAGTGATTAGATGTTTTTCCCTTGTGGCATAGGTGTCACCAGATTGGAATGAGCTCAGAATATCTGTAATTTAACCTGTGGATGACCTGACAGTAGACTGGGATGTCTTTACGAAGTCACTAAAACACTAGTCTCAGATTGCAAAGATCAGAGGTGTTGTACCCAGACAATCAGAATGAAATGGATGAAGTTCAGCATCCTGTCTTGTTTTCAGGCTCGTCAGGACCGTGTGGGTAGCTGGCCATGGTGCGAGCCCTGGGACGGCGGTTTAGCAGAAGCTCGCTTTCGCTACAGTCTCACCACGCTCACCGTGCCGCGCCGCTGCCTCGGCATGGCTCGACGACGCATGGGACGAGGCGGCAGGTCAGTTCAACTTGGGTTTGCTTTCTCGTGTGTGTGTATATATATATGTGTGTGTGTGTGTGTATATATATATATATATATATATATATATATATATATATATATATATATATATATATATATATATATATATATATATATATATATTTTTTTTTTTTTTCTTATAAGACCTACTTGGAAGCATTCTTGTCTAACTACTTGAATAGTTTGGTAGAATACCCGCTAATAGTAATAAGAGGACTTTGATACATAAGCCTCAGAAAGAATACCTGACAAATGAAGCTAGTTGTCTTTATTGACGTGTTCCACTGTCTCCCAGGGTGCTGCTGGACAGGGCACACACGGACTATGACAACGTTTTCCACGGACTGGATCCCGAAATGCTCGACCTGCCTCTTCCCCCCTCTTCTCCTCCTCCTCCTACAACTACTTCACGCTCGCCGGCCACCGACAAGTTTGCCAGTACCTCAGAAACAAATACCTCGGACCGAAGTTCCTCCTACTTCAACTCCTCCCTTTCCTCTACATCTCCCTCTTCCACGGACCTCAGTCAGATACTGTTGAATATAAAGTTGTGCCGGTGGAGGCACTTTAGACCACGGACACTACCACTACATGAACTGGACCACGCCCACCCGCTATTCAGGAAGTTGAGTCGAAGCTTGAAGCGGCCCGTCTCCACCTCCACAGCTGGGGGACAGCCCTACGGCTCTCAGCGCCCGCTGCGGGTTGTCCCTGCACCCGCACCCACTGCTGGTAAGTGAATTGGCTTCCTACACACACAACACACAACACACACCACACACGCACACACCATGTCGGGACTGTTGTTGGAATGAATTTGCCTTCATGGCAGCTTGGGGTTGCAGACCACCATCTCTGTTTTGATTAGGAGTGACTGAAAACTAGGATTGGGCATCAAGAAGTGGTTCCAACTTGGAATCGTTGGAAAATTTGGTTTCGAATACGATCATTGGTTCAAAATTTAACCCGGTGAAGTTTGCGTTTCCATCGCGACCACCGTACTTGGAGGCGCTTGTTGTGTAGCAGGAGCACAGTTAACGGCAGTTTTACATTGAAAGAGCTCAGTAAAACTGCACACCACCATAGAATCAAAATAAAATGTTCTCCTATCCGTGAAATAAGCATGTGACCCGTTTCAACTCCAGCCCTCAGAGAATCGATAAGAACCGGAATCCAAAGAGAATCCGAATTGTTAAAAACAAAATGATGCCCAACCCTACTGAAAAAAGGACACGCATACACCCACACACACCACTACGCACAACTTGTCTTCTACCTTGTTTTAAAGGGTCAGTTACCTCCGTTATACAAACATGCAATCACTCAGCCCTGGTGTTATGTAGTCACGCCATTAGTTTGGTTTTTATTGCCCAGGTGTTGAGATATTTGCTACTGAGAGATAATGGAAGTGAATACTTTTTTTTGTGTGCTGAGAAAAACCTTGAAAAAACATTATGCAGCTAATCAGCGTGTCTTTCCCACAAAATACATTCCAATTGCTTCTGAGTTCTTCTGATTTTTTTCTATAGAAAGTAATCCCAATGAAAACTGTTGGCATGGTGTGTGGATTATGGAAACGCAGTTGCTTTTGAGGGGGGTTTTGTTTGTTTTTTTACATTAAATTATAAATAAAATTTAATTTACTTCTGATTGTGTTGGAGAGATGTCAAAATAAAACGCAACAAAACCACAACTATCAGTGTGACAGGACACTACTGAGTAGAGAAATGTGTGCGTTTTTGTTAAATTGACCATTGGAGGCATGCTAGTTCAGAGAGATAATAGTAACTATCAATGACATTTTTTAGGATGCACAATCATCTCTGATTACCTTGTTTTTGTTTCTACCTTGATTGCGCTGATTGGTTTTGTTTTTGGTCCTGCCTGCTAGCTGCGTTTTTGTTCGTGTTCATCAAGTGCAGCTGTTGCTCTGCATTCCCAGTGTTTCACCTCCCACCCCTCTCGGTCCACAAGGTGTCAATTTAAAACTGAGTTTGATAAATAAATTCATGACATGCAAAGGATGTGATGGAGTGTGTGGACAAAGAGGCGTGGCGCGTTGAATACAAACTAAATGCCACAGCTCCCTGGTGGTGGTACTGTGAGGGCAGTCAGGCAGTCTGGGTCTTAATGTCGCTACACACCGTTTACAGGAGTTGGGAATGCTTTGATGTGCATGAAAAACAACTCCCTTCTGATTTTTATTCTTAGAAAATTGGTCTGCTTGTAAAGTACCGTAAAGAAACTGAAGCATACCGATGTAATGAACACAAGGGTTTTCTGGCTACCATAGTGGTTGAGTCTGCACGCAGCAGCCGTAAAGGCAGGTTGCTGAGTTAATAGGTGCATTATTTTGATTAAATGAGACGGTGTCAGATTGCATGAAGGCTGTTCCAGATGGAAACGGGCCCAGAGGACGAGCTGCGACTTTGAGATGCTGATGAGTCCTGGATCCTGTAAAGTGGGGAAGTGAATGGCTCACAGGGAATAAGAAAATCAATATTGCACTGAGGCACAAGGCCTGAAATGGGACTTCATGATCGATGGAAAGTCAATAAAGAGAGACTTGAGACCGTGTTATTTACAGGATAAATAACTGGGACGCTTATAAGATCAACTTAAACATGCATACAAGAAACCAGGTGTCTGTCTTCTATTAACCAGGTTATGGCAGAACATTTGATTTACTGCAGTAACCTGGTTCCTGTCAAACCGGTGTTTACATGCAGCTTAGTGAACGCATTTCTACCCAGTATGATATTTATGAGCCACATGTGTACCACAAAAGCCAAACTGGAAAGTAACCTGATTACTAAAGGGCATGTGAACACACAATATGACTTTTGGTAAGGTTGGAGAAGCACCTTTTTTAAAGCCAGGTTTGAACGCATTTGATCATTTTCAGACTGCAGGCTTGATGATACTATCGTCATATTAGTTTGAATAGAAGAGAAAACTACAAGCTTTTCTCTCATGCTCAAACTGTTCAATATACAGTAGCAATGTATTTCTCAAACTATCACTCGTCGGCACACTCTTCAGTAGAACACCTAGTCTGAGTTCTGACAACATGGTTGTAGTTTCTCTTTCAGGCGGGCTTTTCTTGGCAGCTGCCTTTTTATCAATGAAGGCAGTACTGGGTGTGTGGGTTGATTTGAATGTGCTCCCTGTGGATTACAAACGGACACAGAGCCATCGAACCACCAAGAGAGCAGGGAGGTATGAGGAACTTGGTTGCGTAGGGAAATTTGATTTCAAATTGATGTCCATATTAGTATTGCATTATTACCCTGTAGAGATAAAGTTAGAGGAAACCAGGGACTTACAACAACCTCATGCATCACCGATTAGGGATGGCCCTGGCTCATTATCGGGCCATTTGTTGACCATTTGCAGATTATCTGCATCTGCGATTTGTGTTTTTTTTCTTTTCTTTTTTAAACCGATAACCGATTAAGTTAATTCATTGAAAAGTGCTCTGCTACAGCTCTGTCTCTCCCTCTGATCCGGTTTCACTCAGCACTTCAGTAGTTATTTATATTTTGAAATGGACGTTTACTGTCGTTAAATTTAGTTTTTGTTACAATAACATTTACTGAAGTTTTTTTTATGCAAGACACATACTTCAGATACAGTATCTCACAAAAGTGAGTACACCCCTCACATTTTAGTAAATATTTCATTATATCTTTTAATGGGACAACACTGAAGAAATTACACTTGCTACAATGTAAAGTATTAAGTGTAGCTACAGCTTGTATAACAGAGTAAATGTGCTGTCCTCTCAAAATAGCTCAACACACAGCCATTCATGTCTAAACCGCTGGCAACTAAAGTCACTACACCCCATGTTAGATTCCCATAGAGGCAGGCAGACTTTTATTTTGAAAGGCCAGTTATTTCATGGATCCAGGATACTATGCATCCCCTTGGTCCCCCCATCATCACATCCCATTCACCATACCCCCCACATCATCACATCCCCTTCACCATACCACCCCATCATCACATACCCTTCACCATACCCCCCCATCATCACATACCCTTCACCATACCCCCCATCATCACATACCCTTCACCATACCCCCCCATCATCACATACCCTTCACCATACCCCCCCATCATCACATACCCTTCACCATACCCCCCCATCATCACATACCCTTCACCATACCCCCACATCATCACATACCCTTCACCATACCCCCACATCATCACATACCCTTCACCATACCCCCACATCATCACATACCCTTCACCATACCCCCCACATCATCACATACCCTTCACCATACCCCCCCCCCATCATCACATACCCTTCACCATACCCCCCCATCATCACATCCCCTTCACCATACCCCCCCATCATCACATCCCCTTCACCATACCCCCCCATCATCACATACCCTTCACCATACCCCCACATCATCACATACCCTTCACCATACCCCCCACATCATCACATACCCTTCACCATACCCCCCCATCATCACATCCCCTTCACCATACCCCCCCCATCATCACATCCCCTTCACCATACCCCCCATCATCACATCCCCTTCACCATACCCCCATCATCACATCCCCTTCACCATACCCCCCATCATCACATCCCCTTCACCATACCCCCCCATCATCACATCCCCTTCACCATACCCCCCCATCATCACATCCCCTTCACCATACCCCCCCATCATCACATCCCCTTCACCATACCCCCCCATCATCACATCCCCTTCACCATACCCCTACATCATCACATCCCTTCACCATACCCCCCATCATCACATCCCCTTCACCATACCCCCCCCCCATCATCACATCCCCTTCACCATACATCCCATCATCACATCCCCTTCACCATACCTAGAGATTAACATGGTTGTATTTCAGTTAGCCTAATAGCTGGTTGGATTTGCATTGAGAGATGATTTCATTAGTAGTACCCCATGTCAACCTCTAGGTATGGTGAAGGGTATGTGTTGATTGAGGGCGAGGGGAGTATGGTGAAGGGGATGTGTGATGGGGAGTGGTATGGTGGGGGATGTGATGATTGAGGGGTATGGTGAAGAGATGTGATGATTGAGAGTATGTGATGAGGGATGTGATGATGAGAGTATGGTGAAGGATGTGATGATGAGAGTATGGTGAAGGGGATGTGATGATGTGGGCTATTTTGATGCATGATTGTTTGTAACTTTCGGTCCCCCCCCATCATTGATGACTTTCATGAAGCTGATGC
Source organism: Sander vitreus (assembly GCF_031162955.1). Lineage (NCBI taxonomy): Eukaryota > Metazoa > Chordata > Actinopteri > Perciformes > Percidae > Sander > Sander vitreus. The sequence goes on from NC_135866.1 coordinate 2,086,590, forward strand.
CACTGGGTTGCCAAAGTGCAAGAGGCGGCAGCAGGTGTGGCCAAGCACTCTGATCATAAGAGTCCTATATCACACACACACACACACACACACACACACACACACACACACACACACACACACACAGTGACTGGTCCATCTGAAAGGCTCAATGCGTGTCATCCAACCCTCCTTCACCTCTACACCGTCATGTTTCGGAGCAGAAGAGTCGTTTCCAAAAGCAGTCTGGTACTTAAGAATCTGTTTCCAACAAAAGACTGTATACGTTAGAGAAACGCGTTCACTTTGTTCAAACTAAGCACATCCGCAGCGGCAGCTGTTCTTCACACTACCCAGGCTTTGTTTCTGCATTATTTCATAGAGCTGAATTTGTCTGCATGTATCTTCTTCTTCTTTTTGGAAACCATGTGTTAAAGTGGTGTTTTTAAACCTGTATATGACGCTGTGGATCGAGTTTCCAGATTTGTTACAAAACTGTTGTCTCTCTCAGCTTTCACAGCCGAACAGTACCAGCAGCATCAGGAGCAGCTGGCCCTGATGCAGAAACAGCAGCTGGAGCAGATCCAGCTGCAACAGCAAGCCAACAGCACCGCCACTACAAACAGCACAAAGGTCAGTATCCCAACACAAGTCGCTTCTCAGGGGGTTTCCTTTCCCCCCCAAAGAGGTTTTAGCCAGCACCAAAGGAAAATCAGTGCCAAAATGATAAGAATAACGATTAAAATCATCTCTGACTATGTTTAATAGCAATTTACCAAAACACTGCTGAAAAGCAGAGCATAAACTTGAATAGTAGCACTTATCTCAGTTTTACTGTCAAGAGTCTGGCTGTATTGAACACTCCCAGTGGTATTTAAATGTTATTATTTTTAAGTAGTTTTGTTAATTGGGGTTTCATTTACTCGAGCATATTCAACATTTTTGTTTATCAAATTGTCAGAAATAACAGGCAAATGCATAGATTTCTGTCACACAGACTCTTTGCCTTTACTGTGTGCAAACCAAACGTGCTTACTGTCCTGCGTTGTCACCCCCCAAAGGCCCGTTCTGAGTCAGGAAAAACCCTGGTTCGGATCGCAAACTGAACTCTTATTTTTTTCCACTTTTCTTCCTCATCAGTGACTTTAACAGTTTTCTTCTCCTTCCCTCCCCCCCTCAGAGCCTGGCGAATACGTTGGACCAGGCCAGCGCTCAGTTCGCCGCCTCAGCCCTGGTCACCGCTGACAAACTGCTAGCTCTAAAAACCAAGGATGAGCTGGCCCTGGGAGGCGGAGTCAACGGCGTCCTCTCCCCCTCAGGTATGAGCGCCGCTGGTAGGGCTGCTGGGCTCTGAGAGAGAGCCAGGTGATGACAGAGGAGGGTCGCACTCGATGACGACCAGACGGCTGACAACGTTTGGCCCTTTGTAAATAAAGCGACCTGTTGTTGTTGAGAGCGACCCTCATTTCTCACAATTAGTCAACATAATAAAGATAAAACCCATTTGCCGTCACAGTAACGGCTCATTTTATTTAGTAAGGTGGTCATTGGTCTTGATTTATTGATTATTTATTACTGCATTTTACATTTTCTGAAGACCTTTGGAAGCTACATATTGTTGTAAGTTGGGATACGTGCTGGCATACAAGTAATAAAACATTCCCAAACTGTGTTTTCAAAAATAATGCAACTGCAAAGTAATAAAAACTAAACGCAATTAAAATGTGACGTGCACTTAACCCAAGTGTAGCAATCTGCTGAACAGACAAAGCAACAATGAGGGTGAAGTAATTACAGTCCTAAAACCCATAATAGAGTACACTGACAGAGCCGATAACCGCACAAAGCAAGCTGAACCCCCCCCCCCGACGCCACTGTCAGCCAGCAGGAATTAGTAGATGACTGACAAAAGTGACGAGATGTAAATTCCATTTGAGATTCATCTGCAGATGAAGAAAACGGTGCTGGATCTGTCCTTTTACAGACGTAATGGTTCCCTTTGGGGTTCTGGTGAAGAGGAATGCATCGAGCTCAAACATGACCTTCTGCCTTGCAGGAGAGATTTGACATTGTGCACATTCTCAGTTTTTTAAGTTGAGGAGCTGACTCGACATCCTTTATACCTGCGCACACATTCAAGTTAGAGTACGGTACACAGCATATTCACTGCTTCAAGTTTTCAACATAAAGAAGTGGTTTCTTCCTTGAAAGAACAGCTGAAAATTAAAACCTTCCATTTTCAACCCCCCCCGGCTTCTTTTGACCCCCAGGTGTCTACAAGGGCTTGCACCTCTCGAGCACATCGTCCCCTTCCCCCGCTGCCCCAGCTCCACCCCCCTCCACCCCGACCCCCGCCTTGCTCCACCCCTGCACCACCACCAGCTCCACCTTGGCCACCAGTAACAACAACGGCACCGCCCACCCTGCCAACACCACCACGACTACCGCCGCCGCCACTCAGGTCCTGCTGGGAAACAGCCTCCGTCTGGGCGTCACCCCCGGCAAGCGTGTCCACGCCCCCCGGACGCTGAGCGCCGCCATGTCAACATCCGCCTTAAAGCTCGCCCACACAGCCGCCGCAACCGCCAACTGTCAGAAGCCCAAGGTCACTACGGCAACGGCCTCAGCGCTGGACATAGTGCCCAGGTGAGAGAAGCATGCAACCACAACGATCCAATGATTGGTAAAAAGATGATCTATCCAAACTTTGTAGAAATGAATGTTTGGAGTTCATTCCAGCGGTTGCCGACATGGCTCATTGTGTATCACTACACATCTGGGATGGCCAACATTGATAATAGAGAAGGCCACAAAAATGTTGATCCTCACTACCTAAGGGCCAGGTTGGGACTGCACTTCCACCAGTAGGATCCTGAAACCCTAGTAGGGCTGGGGGGGGGGGAGAGTTGATTCTTAGATGCATCGCGATTCTCTCTCTAGATGCTTGATTCTGATGTTAATAATTTTTTTTATTTTTTTTTTTTTAAATGTGTTGATTTTTATTTCAAAGGTACTGTCTCCAGACAAGTACAAATCAGAAAACAGAGTGGCTGAAAGAGGATGGGATAATGGACGGTGTCTCTGCTAAATAGTCTCAGGAAGGAACTTGTTTTGGTGGAACATGTGGACGTTCAAAAGTAGTTTTAGTCGCGCAACAGAAAACTCCGATTGGACAGATAGTCTAGCTAGCTGTCTGGATTTACCCTGCAGAGATCTGAGGAGCAGTTAACCATAGTCCTCACAAATCCACCAGAGGTTAGAACACCAACACAAAGACAGAGGAAGGGGACGGACATCCGACCAAAAAGGACATCCGGCAGAATTTCCTGCGACACCGTAGCAATCATGAAAGTGGAATGTCGTGGATATAGACTACTGTAACCCTTATCGTTCAATTAGCCAAGTATAGCTATAAATAAATACCGGTAATTCAAGTTCACCAGCTTCTCTATTTCTCATATTCACATGCATTTAGTAGTGCTTCTATTCATTTAATGAACTTGACACAGAAACAAAACCTCCACATTCCTGACTGATATAGGCCTACAATGATTTCAGTCCAATGACAAAAATCATCATTCAATAATGGTACAGCTGTTCTCTGATTCTGTTTCCAGGCACACTAAGCACCTATGTTTGCCCTTTGAATTCCCTAAAAAGATAATCTGTTTCCCATTTGGCCTGGAAGACACGATTCTCCTGGTCCAGTTTTCTTTTTAGTGTCCATCCCTTCTGCAGATGTAATCAGTCTGACCCAATATCACAAAGAAAGTATGTTGTGCACTATATTTCTCTTACTGCTGTGCTTTTGTACTGAGGCCCATTTCACCAGATACCACTGCTGTAAACCAGTGAAAGTATTAATTATCACATGTTGTAGCGAGTGCTGCTAAGTGGTGGAGTGGCTTGCCTGAAGTATGTGTAAATATTCCAAAAACAAAAGATGGATATGCCATTTTTAAATGAGATTTTTGAAATGGGCCAGTTTATTCTTTGATATTTGTATTAGTATTGGAGAAAAGCCCATATCAGTAGAAGAGAGGGTAGCAGGGGACAATCCAAGCCCTTTTCCACAGCAGGAACTTTAGGAAATGTAACGCTAGTCACAGGTTCTGCTTTTGTTTGTGAAGTTCCTGGAGAAGTATTTGAAACTAAATTTTAGGCACTACTAAATACAAATCCCAGGCCCTTTTTTTTTAACGTGCTGCCGTCAGCACTGTTAATCCAAGTTGGCTAAGCAGACATGTCTTCACATCACAACCAAGTCTGACAAAAATGTGTTGTACTGCACACAGCTGACTAATGCCACATGCTACAACATTTATGCTCGACATAACTACTTGCAGCTAAATGTGTGTCTTGCTGTCTTTTGTCCACAGGGAGAATCACGAACAAGACAAGCCAGCACTGAACAGTCTGTCAGAGAACACAGTGGCCATGGAGGTCACGTAGCCTCCCGTCGGCTGCACGGCCCCAGCGTTAAAACTCCTTTTTGATGGTTGTTTTTTTTTTTTTTTTGTTTTTTTTTTAGGTGCTATGCATCATTCGTTAGTGGTGAAAGCAAACTGGTGGCGGAATGAGCACGGCAAGGCTGGGTTTCCATGGCAACTGTTTTGGGACTTAATTGCAATGCTCGTCTCGTACAATTCTTTTTCTCTCATTTCCCTATTTGTTACTGTTAATAAGAGATCATCTGTAAATTCTTAATATGGCAATTATATGTACAGTACTGCATATTTGTAATACCTCCCCACCCCCACCCCCACCCCCTGTTCATGTATATAACATTACTTGAATACAGAATTGTTCATTTGTGATGTTTTGCACTCGATACTAAAAAAAAAAAAAAAAAAAAAAAAAGAAGAAAAAAAAAAGAAGAAAAAAATCAAATTAAAAAGAGAAAAGGACAAACTGCAACTGGTGCGAGTATGAGGTGTGAAAGTTGTAGCACAGAAAGATGTGTCATTACATGCATGGTGCGGGACCTGCTGTTTGATCTATTTATTGTGCAGTGTTTACACAGGGTTTTGTTTTTTCGGTCTTTTTTTCTTTTTATACACTGTACACGTCACCGGTTCCCCGTGCTGTAGTCCGTGTTAGGATAGATATTTTTTTGGGATGTTGTGAACATGGCCGGGAGCTAGCCCGTTTTTGTTAGGCCTTCTTCCACCATGTTCCCATGTGTCATGTCGGATCCATGGAGACGTGCATCATCCAGGTCGAGGCTTAGGGCAGTAGAAGACGACAGGTGTGAATTGGTTTGTTGTAGGCATCAGTTTCAGTTTCCACAAAGCTCTTCCATACGTAGAATATTCCTGAGACAAGTAACAAAACAATGGGGATGATGACTCTTTCCCAGAAGACTTTGCTGCTTCTGACTTATCTAAGCACTATATAATTTCTTTGTTGATTGATGCTGCTTTTGTATGATTTTTGGCCTCTGGTCTGCACCAGATGACCTTATTTACTTTTTCTTTTAAAGGATTATTCCCCCCACCTCCCCTTTATAATTTTTTTCAAAACAAATATTTTTGTATCTCCCAATTTTTAATTCTCCTCACATAAAAACATTCTTTTGTTACTTGTTGATCAAAAAAAATAATCCTATAAGGGAAGGTGTAAAAAGAGCAGTATCTGACATTTATCATTCCAGCTTCTACATTAAAAAAAGAAGAAAACATGTATTAATTGAAAACAGAAGAAAAACGTTTTTCTCTACTTTTAAAAACTCCAGAAGGCTGAAAGGCCATGAACCACAAGTTATCGGGTGCCTTCATTTGGGAAAAAAGAATAAAAACTCTCTCTCTATATATATATATATATATATATATATATATATATATATATATATATATATATATATATATATATATATATATATATATATATATATATATAATAAAAATTGCTCTCTTCTGTGAAGAGTTTGGTACTGAACAAGGCTACTTGTAGTTTCTCTTTGTCTGTACCACAATCCCAATGCCCATTCCAGTGGCCCAGTTAATTCATGAGTTTTTGTTTTTGTAGACCCTTCACACACACACATACACGAAAGACTAAGAATCCTCTTGAATTGTCACAAAATGAAATAAAAATCCAGGGCATTATGTGTTTTGACCAGCTTGTCTCATTTTTTATTTTTATTTTTTGCCGTCTGTCTTTAATGTGTCCTGAAGTGAACAAGCGTGTAGTACTCCGAGTCTCTGTAGGCGATAAGACCTTGGCTGTCAACAATACGTTTCAGTCCCTTCGTGGCCAACCACCTGCAATGCTGCTTTTTGTTTTTCTATTTTTGTCTATATTCAGGTAAGGACATGAATGAGTGCTGAATGTTGAGAGTGAGCACAATACTGTCTGTAATTAGCTCCTGGGATCTAAGTCCTAATGTTCAAAGCAAAAGGTGTCGTCCATTTAAAAAAAAGGCGGAACATCAGCCACTCACTCAATCTGTAGGTTAAAACGCCTCTAAAATCCTAGATAACATGTTTACATTAAGACACTGCAGTGGAAGTTGTCAATCAAGTGACATTGGTGGCTGCTAGACCTTTAAAAACTGTCACACAAAGCAACTGGAAATATATTTCAGCCAGCCTTGTTGGTGCCTCAGCCATTGGATTGGGAATTATTAGTATTTGGCTCAAATATTAAAAACAAAGGGGGATCAGGAATTGTAAAATTGTTTCCAATCGATACACAAGGAAATAACCCATAATTATATAGCTACAATGAAGTCCCATTATTAATCTTCACAAAACCTCAATGACAAATACAGGTGCTGGTCATACAATTAGAATATCATGAAAATGTTGATTTGTCAGTAATTCCATTCAAAAAGTGAAATTTGTATATTCATTCATCACACACAGACTGATATTTCAAATGTTCATTTCTTTTAATTGTGATAACTGACAAAAATCCCAAATTCAGTATCTCCAAAAGTTTGAATATTAAGACCAATACAAGAGGATTTTTACAAATGTTGGCCAACTGAAAAGTATGAACATGAAAAGTATGAGCATGTACAGCACTCAGTACTTAGTTGGGGCTCCTTTTGCCTGAATTACTGCAGCAATGCGGCGTGGCATGGAGTGGATCAGTCTGTGGCACTGCTCAGGTGTTAGGAGAGCCCAGGTTGCTCTGATAGTGGCCTTCAGCTCTTCAGCATTGTTGGGTCTGGAGCATCGCATCATCCTCTTCACAATACCCCATAGATTTTCTATGGGGTTAAGGTCAGGCGAGTTTGCTGGCCAATTAAGAACAGGGATACCATGGTCCTTAAACCAGGTACTGGTAGCTTTGGCACTGTGTGCTGTTGGAAAATGAAATCTACATCTCCATAAAGTTGGTCAGCAGCAGGAGAGTGCTCTAAAACTTCCTGGTAGACGGATGCGTTGACCCTGGACATCAGAAAACACAGTGGACCAACACCAGCAGATGACATGGCACCCCAAACCATCACTGACTGTGGAAACTTTACACTGGACTTCAAGCAACGTGGATTCTGTGCCTCTCCTCTCTTCCTCCAGACTCTGGGACCTTGATTTCCAAAGGAAATGCTAAATGTACTTTCATCAGAGAACATAACTTTGGACCACTCAGCAGCAGTCCAGTCCTTTGTCTTTAGCCCAGGCGAGACACTTCTGACACTGTGTCTTGTTCAGGAGTGGCTTGACACAAGGAATGCGACAGCTGAAACCCAGGTCTTGCTTACGTCTGTGCGTGGTGGTTCTTGAAGCTCTGACTCCAGCTGCAGTCCACTCTTTGTGAATCCCCCCCCACATTTTTTAATGGGTTTTGTTTCACAATCCTCTCCAGGGTGCAGTTATCCCTATTGCTTGTACACTTTTTTCTACCACATCTTTTCCTTCCCTTCACCTCTCTATTAATGTGCTTGGACACAGAGCTCTGTGAACAGCCAGCCTCTTTAGCAATGACCTTTTGTTTCTTGCCCTCCTTGTGCAAGGTGTCAGTGGTCGTCTTTTGGACAGCTGTCCAGTCAGCAGTCTTCCCCATGATTGTGTAGCCTACAGAACTAGACTGAGAGACCATTTAAAGGCCTTTGCAGGTGTTTTGAGTTAATTAGCTGATTAGAGTGGCACCAGGTGTCTTCAATATTCAACCTTTTCACAATATTCAAATTTTCTGAGATACTGAATTTGGGGTTTTCATTAGTTGTCAGTTCTAATCATCAAAATTAAAAGAAATAAACACTTGAAATATATCAGTCTGTGTGGAATGAATGTATACATTATACAAGTTTCACTTTTTGAATGGAATTACTGAAATAAATCAACTTTTTCATGATATTCTAATTATATGACCAGCACCTGTACACATTAACCTTTAAGTGTGTGAAAGGCTTGGTTCTGTTCCCCTGACCAATCATCTTGTTCAGTGCAGCCCATTGTCAGATGAGATGAAAGTTCGAGTCCACAACACTGTGTACATGCTGTTTTGTATAAAGTAACAGTACAAGTATCTAACTAGAATATAACTTTGGTAGAAGTTAGTCACCTTTTAGAATGTTGCTTTAATACTCTGATATTTACTGTACTGAAGTATCAAAGGTATTTTTGATGGAAGTGAATGTAAAAAAATCTTTGATCATGGATTTTATTGTGGCTTCGTAATCATCAAATTCAAAGTCTTTCCTCAGGTTCAAGGACCTAACGCTGCATAATGAGAGAGCTGACTGCAACAGAGACAAAAACAGTGACATGTTTTTGGGAGGAACAGTCTTTCACCACAGGTGTGTAATCTGTTCATCTGTTACCATGGCGGCAGAGCCTGCTGCAGGTGTTTCCATGATGCTCTGTTATTATGCTTCTTTCTCTCTTTCTTTAGTTTTGGCAATCCATGAGCAATGTCAAGATTTTTGTCGTAACGTTAGGGGAGACCAGGGTCAGTTTAACACATCCAATTGCTCCAATCAGGAACTAGTTTGGAATCACATGATTCACTCTGCACATGCTCTGTTTAGTCCTTATTACACGTGTGAAGAAGCAGCCCACTGTGACTGACGCTGCACATTTTAGAAGGATAAAACTCATTTTAAGGTAACCCAATGTTGCCACATCTCTACATTTTAAAAAGTAGGTCTTGTGTTCCTACATTTTCCCCATCCTCCCACAACATTTTTTAGGAATAGAATAGAACGCCTTTTATTGTCACTATACACATGTGTAATGAGATTAAAAGCAACTCATTTTCCAGTGCCAACATGTACCTAAAATAAATATAACAAAATGTACAAAACAACAAAATATAATAAAATAAGTAGTGCAAAAAAGGGGGGTAAGGTGCACAGTCACACAGACACTATATACAAAACAGAAATATGGTTTTATATACAGTGTGACATGCAGTGGGTTATTGCACATTATTTGAATATTGCCCAATAGTGGTTATCATATTCAATGAGTAATAGATATTGGACAATGAGAGTAATGATATTGCACAGTATATAGATATTGCACAGTAATGGAATTGCACAATATTATCAATAGTATTAAATATTGCACAGTAGGTGAGTAGAAGAAAGTCCGGGGGTTGGGGGGGGGGGTTAGACTGTGAAGTTAGGGTTAGGAGGATAAAATCTGATACAAATTTATGAAAAAGTGTAATGTGGGAACATAGACACGCTGCCAGACAATTCTGGGTTAGTTAGCGTCTCGGTTAGTAAATGTTACAACCTCCCCAAGCAAAATTTGGGTTTTATTTGTTTTTTTTCTTTAAATTTCATTCTTGGAAAAGAAAGACGGACCGAGGAGTGCCTCTCAACACATACACACACAAATATTACGTTAAAAAGTCATTTAAGTGTTGAATAAGAGTTTCAATATCAAGTTTTTGTCATGATCCAAATTCCATGATGTTCCATTTCACCCCAGAGTATGGTACAACTAACCTGGACTATGGGGTAAAGTGTAACATTTTCCTCCTTGTGTTTGAGAGTTAACCATGCATTTTCTGTTTGGGTTGCAGAGATATCAGCTACACCATTTTAATAGCAGACACATGGAATTAGTTTGTATCACATTTTGAACCCACTGGCTTAAAAGAGCTCCAAGATACAGCCAGAAATGTCCAAATTGTTACAACTGTCCCCGGTCTGCCCTAACGAAGATGCTTAGGGGAAATGTAGTGGAGTAAAAAGTATTCAGAAATTTAAAAAAAAATAAGGACGTAAAGTACAAATACGTGACAGTTCTACAATAATGTAAGTCTTTGTACTTTGTTCCATTACAACACAGTGTACATGGATGCAGCAGGTTAACCAGAGCTCTCCTCCATCAGTCTGTTTCTCTGTCCACAAAATATGAAGCTTTCTGCTTCCTGCACAGATCAGGACTTGATTCTATATACTCCAGATGTAACACAGATGTTGCCTCCTTTTTTCTCATTGGTAAAGGTGAAGTTGGCTGTTGTGCCTTCCCCTGGTGAATCAGAGGCCAAAGAACCATGTGTCATGTGAATGTTCTTATGTGTGCTGTGCCCACATTTGTCCTTTTGATTGAATATAATCTCTACACGCTAGGGATCGACCAATACGGTTTGTTTTTGAAGGCCGATACCGGTTAAACCCAGACAAACTACATAAAAAAAATATGAATAAAAGCAAAATATATACAAGGTATCTTCAAAACGTGACCTTTAAAACAGTGGTTAATGTAAGTAGTGACTGTAGGTCATGTGATATTTCACAGGTTCTTGTGTAATGCACACTTTGACGACATCCAGGTGGTTGAAGAGAGTGTGGCGATGTAGAAAAGGACGACCACTAAAGAATGTCGAGCTTTTATTGCACACTGCTGCACTGCAGTAGAGAGTTTAGAAAGAGGTCAGTCAGGAACACTGTAGCTGTTTACCTGTGGCTCGTATTCATTGAAGTAAACACACATTGGGTAGGATAACGGAGGACATTTAAATGTAAATTGTGCTTCTCCGAGGAGGAAAAGAGGAAAGTCGATAAGAGCTGGAAAATATGAGGAGAGCCGCAGTCTGACTCCCAGAGAGAGATTGCCTTAACCGCGCGGCTGACTCCATCATATTTGGATCTTTGCCTGTAATTGCTCGTTCCAAAAAAGATAAAGAGGAAAACTGTCAGTGCAAAAAGTTTTTAGGGATGTAAGAGAAGCTGATAGCAGGTTCCTTGGGAAAGTGTGCAAGACCGATGTGAAATAGTCTGAAAGCAATCTGGCTGCAGTTTGAATGCAGCCATATACTGTACACCGCAAAGCTAATGCACGTTTTAGATGTAGAAATGATCAAATAAGGCAGTGGGGGTCTAGGGGGGTTAAGGAAGCGAGCTTGGGAACCGGAAGGTCGTCGGATCAATCCCCAGACCGGCAGGATAAAAATCTGGGTGGGGGAAAGAGCAGCACTTGTCCCTCCCTCATTACCACCAGTGAGGTGCCCTTGAGCAAGGCTCTTAACCCCAAACTGCTCCAGCTCCATTCAGACTGTGGTTGTATGAATGTCTAACTGTGTGAATGTGACAGGTCGTCAATCGACTTACCTGGATAAATAAAGGTTAAACAAAATAGCCCACTGAAAGGAAAGCAGTTTGAAAGTTTTTTGAAGCTATTAATATCTTTGTCAAGTGCTTTATGATAAAAAAAAATAAAAAAAACTGTACACTGTAAAAATATATATATATATATATATATATATAGATTATTTCGGTTTCAAAATATAACTGACGGGGCGGCCTTAAAGCTATAGTGTATAGTTTCTGTCTCCCCCATGAGGAATTCTAAGTAATGACAACAACACTGTCACGCGTCCACATGATACAAGCCTCCCCCTAAAGGTCTGATCATCTCAGCAGGACTTGTAGCCGTTATATTATTGACTAGTTTACTTTAGAATAAAACATCAGATTTTATAAACTCCATGTGTTTTGTGTGCAGGAATCTTAATGTGTAAAGTAACTAGTAACTAAAGCTGTAACAGATGAATGTAGTGGAGTAAAAAGTACAATATTTCTCTCTGAAATGTAGCGGAGTAGAAGTAGAAAGAGGCATGAAAAGAAAAGACTCAAGTAAAGTACAAGTACCTCAACATTTGGACTGAAGTACAGTACTGAAGCGAATGTACTTAGTTACATTCCACCACTGAAATATCTCAACATCAGATTGCTTCCCAGACGATGAACCCTAACAACTTTTCATCTTCAGGTCAACATTTCATTTTGTCTAATACTTTAGTTTATGACCAAACAAGTGCTAATTAGCAAACATTTCCAACATTTTAGTGGTGGAAGAAGTATTCAGATATTTTACTTAAGTAAAAGTAACAGTACTACAGTGTAGAAATTCTCTAAAAGCCCTGCATTTCACATCTTTAGTAAAAATTCAAAAGTATGAGCATCAAAATATATGTAAAGTACCAGAAGTAAAAGTACTTGTCATTATGCAGATTGGCCCACCATAAATCCTATATATAATATTACTGAATTGTAATTAGTGATGCATTAATGTGTTCATCACTTTAATGTTGCAGCTGGTGACGGTGGAGCTCATTCTGCTGGGTAACTCAAACTCTGATAATACATCATCATTTATTAGTTATTTATATTTTGTATTCATAATCTGAATCTGCAAAGTAACTAAAGCTGCCAAATGAATGCAGTGGATTAAAAAGTACAAACAAGGTACCCCCAGGTTACCAAAAGTTCAATTTAAGACCATTTTAATACTATTTAGAATGAAATTTAATACCAACTTCATGAACATACTGGCCATAGTATGTAGGATATAATGGAATATCAGAAAGGGTTTTAGGCTATGAAAATAATTCTTTACCAAGTACTTGAACATAATGCTTTGTGACAAAATAATGAAGGAGTTATTTAATCTTATGAAAGGACAATACGATGTTAGACCTTTGTGAAGCAAATGTAAGACTTTCTAAAGAAATGTAAGACTTTTAAGGCCCTCTTTAATGAAAATAATTAAGACATTTTTAAGGCCCCGCGGGTACCCTGATAAAGTCAAATAAAATGGAAATACCCAAGTAAAGCTAACCTGGTTGACACCAGACCCTTCTCAGTTATAACTGAGAGGGGGTCTGGGGAAGGTTCATCCACAGCCCATTTCCAAAGGGGGCGTCAACAACGGACGCCGCTCAAATGCCTCTGGGCGCAATTGGATAGTCCTTCAACCAATCAGACCAACGATCCGGGTGACGTAGCAGCTATCAGCGGCATCAACGGGTTGCTGCGCTTCGGTGTCCGTCACGTTGAATGTAAACAAGAAGCTGCTTTCCGTCGCTGCGCTATCGTCATCGTGTTAAAGCCCGTCTCAACGGTTGTGATTGGTGCCTCGATTTGGAAAAATTGGAAATGAGCTTGAATGGGCTGAAGTTCGTCAGGGTTTTCCCAGACTACAAGTAAAGTACGAGTACCTTATAAAAGCACTCAAGGGTGTAACTTTGGGTTCAACATTAGTGGGGGGGTTGAGATTGTGTATTAAAAAAAGTGACAAAAACATCCAAAAGATTGTTTAAAAAAAACTTGAAAAAGCGACAAAAACCTTGAATAAACTATCGGGGAAAAAAACCCCGCCCTAAATGTCAAAAGGCGACAAATGTCGACAAAAGCACCAAAAACTTTGGAAAAATTGTCAATTTTGTTTTGAAAAAGGCGACAAAAGTTGGAAAAAGCGGCAAAAATGTCAGAAAAAAACGACAAATACATTGGAAAAAGGCCCAGTTTTGATTATTGGAGGGGTTGTAACCCCCCCCCCCATCCCACCCATAAATTAAATTACAGTACTGAGTTACATTCCACCACTTGAACATGGTAAACATTTTGTCATTAGAAAACCTGTTTAAAATCCCTATGAATAATATTGAATACCCTCTTTATGTTGTTAGAAAGTTTAGTTTTGACATGAGTCATGTTTGTTGCCGTGGAAGCCCGGCTGCTGCCGAAGTAAAAGAAGAGTTTTGGGACGCTGCTCGGCGCTTTGAGCGAGGTTAATTTCTATAGTGCTCGATCAAAAGCCAAAGAGAGTGAATCACAAAGACGCTCTCACACCCCCGGCTTCATTATCTGCAGCTTTTTGCTTTGCGTGTATACGGACTTTATCTCTCCCGGACACCTTCATATCTTCATCTGCAGACACTGCTTTCAATTACCGTTAGAGATCCCTAATGAGCAGCAGACGCAGGCCACTCGGTGGATGGACTGGCAGCCTCATTAGGGCTGATGAGTCAGGGGGCAAACAGGGATGATCAAGGTTGTCTGAGGACATCTGATCACGTTGACTCAATATCTGTCTGGTTTCTGAGCCCCGGTCAAAGTGTCTCCGTCTTTGTTCTTTGAGTTCAAAGTGAAGCATTCATCATGCAGGCTTGCGTGCGCTGGATTGTGAATTAAATCTACTTGTTTGTTACTCCCCCCCCCCCCAAGTTCTCTGAGGTTTTAGTCAATCAAAGGAGCATTTACAAGACGTAGCACCACAGTCGATACCTACGCCTGAGTCATCTCAGTGTGTTTGCTCCGTAGGGTCTGGGAATATGGAAACGTCTGCAGAAAGAAACACATCCCAGATGATGTGTTCTCCAACTAAAAGAAGTCATAAAGGAGAAGCAGCGGGGCTCAGTTTGTAATGACCTGTGTCTCCATTAGGGCTGCACAATATATCATTTTTTTATCGTCATCGCAATATCAACTGGCGCAATATACATATCGCGAAAAGGCTGCGACATATCGCGATAGACACTACGAGACACTTTAACGTGTTTAACATTCTTTTTTTAGTAGTGCCTGTCATTGTCAATTCAATGTTCAATTTGTTCAATAAAAGAGTTTAGAAATGATTATTTGTTTTAAATTCAACAAGCAATTTGTTGTAATTTAAAATTTTTAGCAACAGAAAGGCAGAACTGAGTACACTCTAATATATATATAATATATGCAGTGAGGATTATAACTGCTTCATTCTTATTTGGTGTTTTTTTATTTCCAAAAGATGCTTTATGAGCTTTCCCTTTATACAGTATATATACAGTATGTGTTCACTAACAAGTCTAAAACAAGAAAGCATTGCAATCAGCAGTGTTTGATAGGCACCAGACTGTTTTGAATGGGTGGTTAACAGTGTTGCCAGCAGTGTGTTAGCAGTAGAACAAAGTGCTGCAGATCTACGTCTATCTACAGTGTTGTGGTTAAACAGGGTTGGGCATCGTTTTGGCATCTGAATTGCGATTCTTCCATTTGATTCCCGTTCTCATCGATTCTTGACTTCGATTCTTTGAGGGGTGGAGTTGAAACGGGTCACATGCTTATTTCACAAATAAGAGGAACGTTTTATTTGGATTCAATGGTGGATTGCAGTTTTACAGCTTTTTCAACGTAAAATAAAGCCACACTAGAGCGCCGCTTACTGAGCTCCACGGCTGCAACATAACAAGCGCCTGGTTGCTACGGAAACCAAAACTTACGCCTGTTAAATTGGGAAGCAATGATCAGATTTGAAACCAAATCCTCTCAACGATTCCAAAAACGACAAATACATTGAAAAAGGCCCAGTTTTGATTATTGGAGGGGTTGTAACCCCCCCCCCCCCCATCCCACCCATAAATTAAATTACAGTACTGAGTTACATTCCACCACTTGAACATGGTAAACATTTTGTCATTAGAAAACCTGTTTAAAATCCCTATGAATAATATTGAATACCCTCTTTATGTTGTTAGAAAGTTTAGTTTTGACATGAGTCATGTTTGTTGCCGTGGAAGCCCGGCTGCTGCCGAAGTAAAAGAAGAGTTTTGGGACGCTGCTCGGCGCTTTGAGTGCCCTTCCAATAAAGAAACGATTCTACTGGAATCGTAATTTTTTTAACGATTCCAAGTAGGAATCAGTTCTCGAAGCCCAATCCTACGGTTAAAGCCATGGGATAAGTGTGTAGAGTTTTGAAAAATGTGTTCAAGCAATGAAAACCAAACTACTGATTGGTCCACATGAACTGCTGCTCCAGCTGTGCCCACTGTCGTCTAGCAATCGGAAAAAAAACTGGAAATGAGTTTTGCGGCTCCAGACAGAGTTGTTTCTGTTTTGTTTTTTTTAGCCAAAAATGGCTCTTGTGATAGTCAAGGTTACTGACCGCTGATATAGCCCAGTACCACAAATAACAATTTGCCTCAAGGGGCTTTAAAAAATTAAACACATGGCAGAATGTTCCCACTGTGGAGTCACATGCTGACTGCTGATGCATAAAGACACTATGCATCAGACTAAAGACACATTTCCAACATGATGTGTTGCAGGAATATACTGAGGCCTTGAGGGAAGGGGGGGGGGGGCAGAATGGTAACAACACTACTGGCTGTAGCTGAGAGAGACACTGAACGCTTTCACATAATGAATCTCAAGGACAAAATGAAATGAAACAAACCAAAGGAAAATATCATTTCAATTATAATGGATATAAACCTCACGCCATTTGTACAAAACTTCAATATGAAATGTAGCCAGCATCAAGAGCTGCAGCCAAACACGCAAAAATGTCTTCTCAGTGAGTGATAAAAACAGCTGAAATGGAAAGTGAACAGGGGAAAGATGAAAAAGGGGTTGGGGGGGGGGGAGGTGGTACAACCAGTAGTATTTTAATGTCAGACTGGTCTGACTAGAACATTACTAAACTCCTGCAACACGTGTCATGCTGTAAAGTCCCATGAATGTGTCTTCAGTCCTGATCATTATTCAGCGTGCCACTGGGAACATTCTGCCTTTTTGACTTGTGTGTGTTTTTTGGCTCTACTGTCAGAGTAGGCCTACAAACCGACGGTTGTGTCACTGTGACCAGAGAACAGAACATAGTTCTGAGTTCTTGATTGTGTCAGCAGAGAGCCGCCCACATGCTCCTGGTCTGTAGATCTCATATTCTCCTAGATTGTGTGTGTGTGTGTGTGTGTGTGTGTGTGTGTGTGTGTGTGAATGTGACAGAGGGAGATATTTCTAACTTAATTTGTGAGTGTGTTTCAAATGGCGACAGGCTCCGTAGACTCAGGACTGCCAATCTGCAGTGATTGTAGACATCTGGCCCCACCTAGTGGTTCAAACTGTTGTGTGCATTGAGTTTCTGGTATGAAAGAATGAAATTCTATATCTTATCTTCAATTGAACATGTATCGTGAACAATTAGGATGAAATATATATCCATTGATCATGATCAACAATGGTCAGAGTTTGTATCAGAGCTGTAGACTTGAGACTTTAGGTCAGACTTCAGTCACAAAAAGAGGGGCGTGAGACTCGACTTAGACCTGGAAAAATCCCAATACAATAAACTAAAAATGTCTACAGCCATATGTGCATATGCATTTGTTATTTATTAGTTACAAGTTTTAAAATAAAGGCTTCCAGTGCTGCGTCATTTTAATGAAGAGCATTCAGAGACATGAAAGACTTGCAGTTTGCTTATGAAGACTTGTGACTTGGCCTGGACGTTCCCCAAAAACCATATTAAAACATTGAACTAAAACATACCCGCGATGACTGGTATGCTGTTCCCAGTAAACATAAAAGGACAGAGTCACAGGTCATCTTATGTCACCTTTATTTGCTCAGGGTGGAGACATCAAGCGTCCCTCTCATTGGAAGGGTTTCTCACTCTGGCGGCCGCCGCGCTGTGGCACGGCGGCCACAGGCGGCCTTTGTTAGAAAGTGTGCAAATACACTGAAATATTTAGATGTTAGGTGTCTTGCTCAAGGGGAGAAAACCAACATCTTACTTCAGAGAGGTTTCTAATGCTGGTAAAACCTTTTTACTTCCTCCTGTTTTCTGAACACGTGAGCTTTTATTGACAATTGATGATGATGATGAATAACTTTATTTCGTTTAACATACATGAAAGAAACTATTAATTCCCACAATTTGCCACCGTAGCTCACCGAAAAAGATATAGGCTGAAGCCAAGGCTTATTTTTGCCTATCCTATAATATATCCCCCATACAGTCGCCCAGAAATTCAACAAAACTAAATGAAACTAAACACAATCCTAGTCATTTTACATTATGATCAAATCACTTCATAACCCTTCATTATTCAACAACAGACACATTTTCAACTCAAGTTCATTCCATTATTTAACCCCCAAAACTGAAACACGTCTATATTTGACATTAGTCCCTAACTTTACCAGTTCCAAAAATAGAGAACCGTCTTAAATTATAATTACCTTCTCTTAATTTGTAAAAAAAAAAGAAAAAAAAAAGAAATTGAATACAGACAGGAAGAAAAAAGTATTTCCAAAGTTCTACAATTTACAACTATTAGGACTTTGACTGTGACGTGTCTGATAGCAGGAGAGAAAGGCAGCTGGTTTATGTTCAACCGGTTCATTTAGTTTTCAACGGACTCGAGAGATCATTACAGGCGACCGGCGCAACGGTCAAACCAGAGCAGTTTAAAGGACAATTCCGGCGCAAAATAAACCTAGGGGTTAATAACACATGGTTACCGAGTTGACCGTTCTCTGGGATGTGTTTTCATGCTAATCGAATGTGACCAGTTTTAGAGCAAACAGCTAATTAGCTAATAACGCTAGTCGTCGGGGCCACGCGAAAGTAAAAAGAAATCTCTATTTCTATACCACTAACAAGGCTCAAAATATCACCTCACTTCCACGGGAGCATAATGAGGGTCCCTACATGTAAACCGAAGCATTGAGAACTTTGTAAGTGTACAGACAGTTTATTAAAAAGATAGATTAGAAAGACAGTACCGTTCGGTATACAGGCGGGCACCATCTTGGGAAAACAGTCACGACCAGTCGAACGATGAAGCCGTGCTTGAGCTATGTTACTGGTTACTGGTTGCACGGCGTTCGTCGTTCGACTGGTCATGTCTGTTTTCCCAAGATGGCGCCTGCCTGTATACGTGAACGGTACTGTCTTTCTAATCTATCTTTTTAATAAACTGTCTGTACGACTAGCGTTATTAGCTAATTAGCTGTTTGCTCTAAAACTGGTCACATTCTATTAGCATGAAAACACATCCCAGAGAACGGTCGACTCGGTAACCACGTGTTATTAACCCCTAGGTTCATTTTATGCCGGAATTGTCCTTTAAGTATTTGGGGGTTTTCCTAAAACATTTATCTGTCAACCTATTCCATTCCTTTCTGGGATTAATCTTAAGCCTTTTCTTTTGACTACTCCTTAAAACAAATGAAAACCTAGTTTAAATAACTTAACATTTCCACTGAATATATTTGAATTTAAAGAAAACTAAATAAAATGCTGTGTTTTAAAATATGTCTGTCTTGTAGGATTGAATCACTTTAAAAAAAGCTTAGAAATGTTGAAGGAATTATACTGTTAGTTCTGTATAAGGCTGAATAAGTTGTGAAATGACATGTTCCAATGGCAGTTTCTGCTGTTCACAGTAAAACGTAGTGAAATAAAAACACGTACTGTAAATTCATAGTCAAGATATGCTTGCCACTGGCAATACATTCAAACAGCCACAGTAAGACATAAGGGAAACCAACACAATACAAGTGTATGACAACACATATTAGAAACACATCTGTATTCACTGGGATGTGAAAATATTAAAACCTCGTCCTATTTTGTTCCATATGACAGACAACAAATAAAAACAGTTTAGAATTATAAAATTATTAACAGAATTATAGAATCATAATTATCACGATCATGCACTTTCACTGTCAAATGTAAAAATTTACACATTTGCTTCAAAACCCAAATCCTAAAGAGCTCATGTTATGCTTTTTGGCTGTTTCTCTTTCCTTTATTGTGTTATATATCTTTTTGTGCATGTTATAGCTTTACTAAGTGAAAAAGCCCAAAGTCCCCCCCCCAAAGGGACATACCATCTCCAACAGAAAACACTGTTCACCAACTGCTCCAAACAGCTCTATTGTAGTCCAGCCTTTACTTCAGAGACAAACGTGGTCACTTTGGAACACACGTTATAATGCTCGCCTAGCTGCTAGCAGGACACGCCCTCATACTCTGCTTCTGACTGGCTAGTAGTCCTTACCTAGGTACTGTCAGGGCACGCCATCATACTCTGCTTCTGACTGGCTAGTAGTCCTTACCTAGGTACTGTCAGGGCACGCCCTCATACTCTGCTTCTGACTGGCTAGTAGTCCTTACCTAGCTACTGAGCATGTGCGACTCCCAACAAAGATGGAACAGAAGTGAGATGTCTCACTCTGTAGCTAAAACAGAGAGCTCAACACACAGGGTGAAAAGAGGAGCTGCAGCAATGTGCAGTACAACAAAAATATGGTGTTTTCAGAAAATTAAACAACATAAACCTATTCTGGTACAACCTCTAAATATAATTATGAACCTGAAAATGAGCATAATATGAGCATTTTAAGTTAAGTTAGCTCCAAGTTAAAGAAACATAATGAAATCATTGACAGTGTGAACATACTGTACAGCTTACTGCCACACAGCGTCGGTCCTTGTGTCAAGAACTCTGTCAGTTTGTGAGTGACAACAATTCAAAAGGAATAACCGACGTAATAATAAGAAAACAGTGGACACACAATTTATAAAATCACATAATAAATCAGGTGCTGAGGAGTGTAACATTGGTCACATTAGTAAATAAAAAAACACCTTACCACCAGAATAGTTAGGAATTGAAAGGATCAGTTCACCCAAATCACAAACACGTTTTCATGCTCACTCTAAGTACTATCTCGCCATGCAGATACTTTCACATCACTACTGTTTTCTACACACGTTCCGAAAAAGAAATGCACAGGGTAATGGGGTTACTATCTGTCAAGTCAAGAGTTTATATTGGAAACTATTTTCTACCCAAGTACAAGTGACAACCGTTCTCCAAACCTTAGTACCTGCATGGTAGGGCTGAACGATGAATCATTTTCAAATCAAAATCGTGATTTGAAAGAATGTGATTAGCTGAATCGTGAAGACCGCGATCAATCGAATGTGACATATTTAGTTGAATGTTTGGTGAAACATTTTTTATTCCTCTTTTCATTATTATACTTACTGTTTTTTTCATTAGATAAATGCTGGAATGATGCTACATATCACAGATTGTTTACAGAAATGTCCTAACTTTATTTAACATGACCGTAGAAGGTGCAATATGTAGCTAAAAAATAATAATCACAAATCGAATTGTAATCGCAATGGACCTTTTTCACAGCAGACGTGTTGACTTGTCATAGTAGGAAAAGCACAGCTGATATTGATCACCTTAACGATGGCTCAGTTCCATCAAGTGTCCCAGTGAGCTATTTCAGTGAGTCAGCATGTCCGACACCAGGGCCTCTCCTAAGTGGTATGCAGCCAACATTAATGGTTTTGAATACACCTGTGCTTTTCCTACTATGACATGTCAACATGTCTGCCGTGAAAAAGGTCTATATCTGGCAGATTTGTTTTTTTCCCCCCACATCGTTCAGCCCTACTGCATGGCCAGATATCACAGGGGATAAGTCAGAGAACATGTTGTGGTTTGAGTGAACTGACCCTTTAAAAAGACATTGAAAACGTAAACTGTAGAAAAGTGAAGCCAGTGAAAGGACATGTTGTTTAGTGGAATTAACTCCCCTGGCTACCACCTTTCCCTGGTTTTTAGGAAAAACAAAGATGCAACGTCTTTGACACAATGGTTTCACCCCTGGAGTCGACACCTCAGATCCGATTGGACATCATCCTGGTGTTCAGTTTCAGAAAGAACGCCTGCAGCTTGCACAGCGGGCACTTGGGCTTCTTCCTCTTCTTCTTGTTCTTCCCTTTCTTGTACACTCCGTGGTACTTCCCCTCCTCGCCCTCGTCTCCGTGCACCCAGGGCACCCAGGCCCCCCTGTGCCGGCTGGGATCGGCTCGAGGGTCGTCGGGCGGGAAATAAACCGGCACGGCGGTTTGGTTGTAGTGGGCGAGCCGGGCCATCAGCCGCTGGACCACGTCTGGTCTCTGGTCGGCCAGGTCCTGGCGCTCGCACGGGTCGGCCGTGATGTTGAACAGCCAGACGTTTTTCAGGATGGAGGGTTTGGGCAGCGCCGAGTCGGTGCGCTCCAGGTTCCACCAGCGTCCAGGGAGGGTGGGAAGTACCTGAGGATGGTTTAAATGACATGGAATGCTTTACCATCAGAGAAAGCTAGCACTTGTTCACTGTAAGAACTATTTTAATTGGAGTATGCATTGGAGAGTGCCCAGATTAAGCTCCTCTGAGGGTTTTTTGCATCTCTCCATCACATCTTTTATTGATTATGTGTATATTAATCTGTAGTATTTGTATATGTGTAAACCAATAAACTAAACTAGGGTGTGCGATTATTTATGTTCTTCATGATGAGTTTGAAACAGAAGAGAGTTAAAATGGGTCTGAATGTGTTGAAGGGCTGTGCAATTAATACAATTTGATTGGGATTTGGATTTCAGCACCTAAAGATCCAATGTGATACCATGACTTTGCGTAAACATACACGCCACTTTCAAGGCGTGTTATCTGTACGCATTTTGAGCTATCCGCGTGTATGTCTACGCTCTATACAGCGGACAGCAGTCTGCAACGTCACAGCGTTAACAGACACGCCACTTTCTAAAGCCACGTGGCGTGTTATCGCGAGGCTACGGTTGGGTTTAGGAAACATGACACGTGGGTTGGGTTTAGGAAAAGAACAAACGTGGAAAGTATACGTCTCACATGGGACCCGATCCCTCGCTCTCCTGGGTGAAAGTCCTGTGTTTTACCCATCCTCTCTACGTGGATTTCATACTACTCGCTACGGCGTCAATTCACACGCAATCACTAGGTAATGTAAGTCAATGGAGGCCAAACAGCTTTGATAAACGCGCTAAAAAGTGAGTATGTGTCTTGATAACACGCCAATAATGGCACACGAACTGGCGTGTCATACATACGCCACTTTGTGAGATCAGTCTGAAAGATCACAAAAACAATGGAATCAGTAAAAACAATGATTTTGCACATTAAGTTTAGCAAATAAACTCGTATTTGGTCTTGTTTGCTGAATAACACAGATTTATGACACACATTTTATTATTTATTTTAAGGTGATTACAGGAAAAGTATGAAGGGAAAATGTTTTTTTAACTTTAATGAATGCAACATCTTTCCAAAAGTCAACGAGTAATAACTGTGTTAAATAATCCTGATTTCAATATTGAACAAAAAAATTTGCGATTATGATTTTTTTCTATAATGGAGCAGCCCTAATGTGTTGCAGTACCTGTGGGGGGACCCAGTCTCCGTGTCCTGGGTCTCCTGTCAGCAGCTTCCAGTCTCCGACTCTGATGGCGGCCTGGACCGACGCGTCCCACACCGGCTGGAGACTGAGCTGGGTAGTGGGACGGGGGTTTGGCTGCGGCGTCCCTGGCTGGGACATGTTCTGGTGTTGGGATAATGTCCGCCTGGACTTTGACTTTAAATGTAGCTTGGGCTGTGTCTTGGATTTTGGTCGAGGTGTTCTTGCCCGGGACAGGTTCTGGGATGTGTTGCGTCTGAATTTTGACTTGACACGTGATTGGACGTGAGGCTGAGATTTAGGGCGGGATGTTCCTGACACTGACGGAGACTTGCTGGAGTGGGACTTCAGATGTGGATTATAATGGGATGGTCTCTGGTTCTGAGGGTAGACTTTGGTCTTGGATTTAAGTTTGGATTTTGGGAGGGGCTTAAGCTTGGCTTTGGGAAGGGGCTTGGCTTTAGGCTTAGCAGCATGATGGGAAAACGTCCGAGGTTTCTTGGTGGTCTTCAACCTGAACGCTGCCTTCTGCTTTGGTTTCTGCTTCAGGATCTTCTTCTTCTTTGGCTTCTTTGGGCCTTTGGGTTTGCCTACCGACAAATCAAAGAAAACACACAAGATAGACGAATGAGGAATACGAAGTAAACACTAGCCAAATTACTTTTATTCCATATTTATATTGCTTAGTTGTCTGTAAGAGGAGCTGCTGCTTAGATGTCTTCCTGCCATACATCCCTCCTGACTTTATTCCCTTTTCATCTTAATTTCTGTCCTCCTCCTTTCTTTGGCGCCAAATGTCTCTCTTCCATAAAAGGGGGACTAAACAAACACACACACACACACACACACACACACACACACACACACACACACACACACACACACACACACACACACACACAACAGGACTGATAAACCATGCAATAATTGACAATACTGTAACGTTAAATACAACTGTTTATTTACTATACAACTATTTATTCTTGTTGCTTATATTCATTTATTGTTTGTTTATCTCTAGAGTGTCTTTTTGTACTCCCCCCCCCTCCCCCCCTTGCTGCTGTAACACGGTGAATTTCCCCTTTGTGGGATTACAATTGCTTCTAACTGCTTACACATGCTTTCAAAACTATGTCTCCTTTTTTCAAAACTCTACACGCAATTCCCAAAACTGCACACACAAAATGAAAATGCCTCACATCTACCTCAAAATTAAACACTGCATTCAAAATGCCATAAACCCATCTCAAAATGAAGCATTTGCATCAAATGGCAAACACTCTGCAAACCTGATGTAAGAACGTCCCTATCTGTGCTGTTTGCATGTCTAACAAGAAGTGTCTGTTAACACGCCAGGAGCTCTGTGAGCATGTACTGAGGCAGTGCTTTGAGCTGAACCCTAACATGCTGATATTTGGGCTGTGGCCAGGTGTCCCTCCTATATAAATTGTTTGTGGATAATTCTGAAGAATCCTCAAATAGAAAAAGGCTGGAGTGGTCGCGCGACCTGAGCAGGGAAATCTCTGAAGTAGACTGGAAGACAGTTTGTCAAACAGCTCAGACACAGACTATCAACAGCAGATTTAAACTGATACCATTTAAATGGATTACGCACACTTACATAACTCCTTCCGTCCTGCATCGTTTTAATAAGAATAACCCAGACCTATGTGTTAAATGTGGCCTAGAAGAGGGTACACTATTTCATTGTCTGTGGAACTGCCCAAAAATTAGAGAATTCTGGGAGAAGGTTGTACAGACTTTGTCTGACATTACCTCTGTGACGCTACCTGTATGCCCAAAGATTTTCATCCTTGGTCTTTTTCCACTAGAGACAAGACTGTCAAGTCTCATAAAAAAAGAATCAATGTATGTTCACTACAGGCTAAACACTGTATTCCTACCTCATGGAAGAGCACTGAGGCACCTTCAGTGGGATTATGGTTTAAGAACCTCTCCAACTGCTTAGCCATGGAAAAACTAACATAAGCCAACAAGGGGAACATTCAGAGCTTCTACAAACTATGGGGACAATTTACTGAATACCTTGAGAATCATCTACCCAGAAGTCTACTGAGTAACTGATTCATGCTACTGTATAAATAATAATTATTAAAGTAGTTCTGATCTTTTTTTTTCTCTTAAACATGGTTGTATGTGTGTGTATGTGTATAGGTGTGTACAGGTACACGTGCATATACAGTATGTAGATCCTGATATCCTGATATTATGTATATGTGTATGGTAGGTTATGTATGTGGTGTTATGGTGTGTCAATTTTGAAAGAATTCCAATAAATATAAAAAAAAAAACCAACATGCTGATATTTAGCAGGTATAATGCTCACCATTGTCACCATCTCAGTTTAATGTAGGAGCATGCTAACATTTGCACTAAACACAAAGTACAGCTGAGGCTGAATGTCATTAGTTTTTGCAGGTATTTGTTCATAAAGGGTTGGAGACATTAAAAGTGCAAGGTAAGAATTGATACAAATATTACATACACTTCAATAAACTCATAGATAAATCGATCACTAATATTCATGACAATTGAGCAATGATGACACCGTACTGTTTCCACTAAAATACACAGTACGACAGATACATGTATCCCCAGTTACCAGCCTATTGCCATGCGTGTGCAGTTTTGTAATTTATCTCACAAGTGAAATGTTGTGACGCCCTGACTGAAGTAGCTTTTCGTACGCCACCTTTTGACGTTTTATTTTGGTAGTCACCTGATGCCTGCTCTGTGCTGACGTCCCACTTCATGGTCTGAGCGGGGGGTTTGTGCAGAGGGTCGATGTTGTGAAGGATCTCCTGACGAGGTGACTCCTTCCCCTCGCTGATGGTGGGCCAAACATCGAAACCATCCAGGCCGGGACTCTGACAGGGAAACAAATAACACTCAGAGAATAGAAAGGAAAAGCTCTAATGTGTGCCAGCAGGAACAGTAAAACTTTAATTACAGTCCACGTGTTCCCTGCATTAATGGTGCCAGAAGAAATACTCTAATATAATGAATTCATTAATTTACCACACAGAAATAATAATGAATTTCTTTCGTAATAGTGGCTATTGAGCTTCTGGATTACTGAGATACTGTCGATTGTTATAATAAATAAAAAAAATATTTGTTTATCTGCTTTGGCAATGGAAACCTACTTGCATACTATGCCAAAAACACTCTTTGGGAGCTGTACACAGACTGCACTGACTTGCCAATACCAATAATTCATGAACTAAAACACAAAGTGTATATGTGGCCAGTTGTGCACTTATCATAATAGGTCAAGAGCAAATGTATCTTCATGTTAGTAGATAGACAGTTTTACAGTAGCGCTGTAATCTGGTAAAGTCTGAGGCCAAAATGACGGTTAATGTAGACGGAGCTTCACATTCAACCGTGACAATGAATAATGTCTTAAGATAAAAAGGCTTATTCTGAACCTCCCCATGAGATCTCACCTAGACACTTCTCATTTTGAGATTATGGGGTGGTTGGAAGTAGAAGATCGGTCTCTCAGATTCACCTGTGCATGGTACATAGGACTGTGCATGGGGCTGTCCCCAAATATTTAATCAATTATTTTAACAGAGTGAGAGATGTTCACAGCTGCTCCACCAGGGGCAGCTCTACTGATTTAGTACCTCCTGGAGTTAAGAGTAATTTAGGTAATAAGGCACCTGTTCTGATCCAATATAGCATTTGACTGGTAGAATAATGTAATACAATGTAAGGCACATGATGTTTTTTAGTTTTTTTTTCTTCTTTCTGTATTCTTAAAACGGGATAGTGGATGATATAGATGTCTTGTTAGTTGTGATGGTGACATAGGTTGTACTGTCTGTCAAAAATATTAACAAAACAAACAAAAAAAAGAGTAATTTAGGAGATTTTAAGCAGGCACTGAAAAAATGGTTCAGATGCCAATCTTAATATATTTTTTTATTACTGTATTGTCTTGATGGATCTATTTATTATATGTATGGATGTGATGATTGATGCTTGATCTGCTGCAACTTGCTCTGCCCCCCCCCCTGAGTCGGGCAGCAAGACGCTCCGCTTCTGAGACGCTCCCGGTGTGGTATGGCGCGTGGCGGAGGACAGAACAAAAACGGAACGCAGCCAGAACGCAGCACAGTAGAAAATGGGGGGAAGGCTGTGCTCAGACGGGGAAATAGCGATCTGGAAATTTGCCGCAGCGAGATATAGCGAGTGCTTTGTTGTTGCAGGAAACATTCAGCTATTACACAAACTCCCGAGTGATTCAGTTCTCGTGTTTAATTTTTTTTTACCCTCATAGTGTTTTGAAACGTTCTTGTGGCAGAGATAGAGGCAGTGATGTTTCCTGTTTCCTGTACGGGCTCTCTCAGCCTCAAACCACACCGACCAGTCTGATCTCTGTTAGATGACTGGCCACCGCAGCGTGATGTCGGGTTGCGTTTCTCTAAAAGTTGAGACCGTCGCAACTTTTCACCGCAGGCCTGCTGCGTTTTTATTTGCGTGTCCCCCCTGCAGCAACCCCCGCTGCAGCCTAAACACACTACCCCCATTCAACATGAATGGAAATACCTGCTTTTTTGCCGAACCGTCCGACGGCCGACGCAGGCAGTCTGAAGGGGGCCTAATGCACTCAGTGAGAGTGCCTTTCCCATGGTATTATTTACCCTTTAATATCCTGATACAAAAGAGACCTAGCTAAGAAAGCATTAATGACAAACATACAAGTTACAAGCAATACACTACGTACATTTTTAGCACTTTTGAACGCTTCTGTTCCAGGCAGACAGGGGTGCACCGTTTATGGTTGGCGCTCAGAAATTGTCTGTCTTGGCTGTGATCTGAGCTGAGGGTAGTCTATATCCACGACGTTCCACCAGACAATTCCGCCAGATTTCACTTATTTAGGCCGGATATCCGTTGCTTTGAGCTTCCTTTATGTTGGCGTTCTAACCTCTGGTGGATTTGTGAGGACTATGGTTAACTGCTCCTCAGATCTCTGCAGGGTAAATCCAGACAGCTAGCTAGACTATCTGTCCAATCGGAGTTTTCTGTTGCACGATTAAAACTACTTTTGAACCTACACGTTCCACCAAAACAAGTTCCTTCCTGAGACTATTTGGCAGAGGCCCCGTGGCTCCGTCCGGAGCTTAGCACTGCCCAAGATGATTGTGATTGGTTTAAAGAAATGCCAATCAACCAGAGCACGATTTTCTCCCATCCCAGAATGCTGTGTGGACTAGCCACCCTTCCTCCACAGCACTGTGGAGGAAGGTCTGGCAATGCGACACTTTGCCGAGGGTAACCCACAACGGCAGCGAGTCCTGCTACAATGTTCAAATAAAGGTAGTGAGTTGCACTGACCTGGCTGGTGTTTCCCCCGGCCAGGCCCACCAGTGTGGGGAACCAGTCGGTGATGTGGAGCAGAGCTTTGGAGACCCGTCTCCTGCGTCTCAACAGGGGGCTGTGAACAAACGCCACGCCACGGACTCCACCTTCCCAATACGTACCCTGGAAACACAGGCAGGAGGTTCAGCTACAGTTGGCAAAGCCAGTCCCGTTAGTTGGCCGAGATCTCTATGTGCACCACTGATATTCACAGCATCATTTTATATCACATTATGTGAATATCTGCAGGCACTTGAGGATAATGTTATGAGTATTACTTTATTTTTTGGGGGGGAATCCAAGCTAAATGTTATTTAAACATCTCATACTAATAGTTAAACTCCTCCTTATTTGGCATTAGAAGGACTGCATACATGTTTCTGTAACTGTAAAAAAACATCAAAAGAACGACAAAAAGTCAAGGTGAATTTGTTTTTGTGCTGGCAAGTAGGAGATATTATTAAAACTGAATTCTGCAGTGAAATTGATGTACAGAATGCAAAATATATAAAGGTATTTGTACCTTTCGGCCTCGGAGCGGCCAGTTGCTCCCTCCGGTGAAGGGCTGGGCGCCGTTGTCGGTGGAGAAGATGATAACGCTGTTCCGGTAGTATCCGTACTTTCTCAGAGCGTAGGTGACATTTCGGACCGCCTCGTCCACCGTGGACACCATGGCGGCAAACTTCCTCCGGGCGACGTTGGCCATGCTGCGGTACGGGTAGATGTAGGACTTGGGGATCTGGAGAGGAGTGTGAACTGCCTGGAGAAAAACATTTACACAGTGGGTTCACTTTGTACATTTGATTTCATTGTTTTTTTAATTGGTTATTTGTATTTCTTTCTTATCTATTGGTGCAGAACTTAAAGTGCTCATATTATGCTCATCTTCAGGTTCATAATTGTATTTAGAGGTTATATCAGAATAGGTTTATGTGGTTTAATTTTCAAAAAACACCATATTTTTGTTGTACTGCACATTGCTGTAGCTCCTCTTTTCACCCTGTGTGTTGAGCTCTCTGTTTTAGCTACAGAGTGAGACATCTCACTTCTGTTCCATCTTTGTTGGGAGTCACACATGCTCAGTACCTAGGTAAGGACTACTAGCCAGTCAGAAGCAGAGTATGAGGGCGTGTCCTGACAGTACCTAGGTAAGGACTACTAGCCAGTCAGAAGCAGAGTATGAGGGCGTGCCCTGACAGTACCTAGGTAAGGACTACTAGCCAGTCAGAAGCAGAGTATGAGGGCGTGTCCTGACAGTACCTAGGTAAGGACTACTAGCCAGTCAGAAGCAGAGTATGAGGGCGTGCCCTGACAGCAGCTAGGTAAGGACTACTAGCAAGTCAGAAGCAGAGTATGAGGGCGTGCCCTGACAGCAGCTAGGTAAGGACTACTAGCCAGTCAGAAGCAGAGTATGAGGGCGTGATGAACTGCAGGTTTGGTAAATATGATGTAAGCTGAAGTATCACAGCGTGCGCTTTCTGCGGGTTAGAGATGGCGCTGATAACGCTACATTCACAAATGTACATACATCTGGCCCTCAGACCCCTCTAAAACAAACCGTACTCAGAACTCCTAGGGAGATGGTCTGAGTACGGTTCCCTTTAAGACTGGGTTGCAGTTCTCTTCACCTGCGCATTGTGAACACGGCACCTTTCAGGTTCCTTTAGCCTTTTATGTATTTTAGCTTTGAGGCCCTGTCAGAGCTGAAGTGGACCAGAAAGAGAACTGAGTCTTCTTTCAAGTAAACGGACATCGTGAACGCAAAAAGAACTGAGGGCATTTTCACACCTGTAGTTCGTTTGCTTTGGTCCGAATCAGTTGGTGAGTTAGTAAACTTGGAGCGATTTGCCCTCGGTCGGTTTGGTTTGGTTTCACACCTTGAAAAATCCAAGCGTACCAAACAAATCATTAGTCATTAGTCATTAGTCAGTAGTCATTACAAATCAGGCAAGGACGTCCAGCCCTCTTATTGGTTGGATGTGTCTGGGGGTGGGAGCAAGAAAGTCTCCAATTTTAGCGGCAGCTGGTTTGACCACGGAGATGCGAGTGACGGACGGCAAGCTTGACTACAGTCTATTTTTTGTGATAGAAACACTGCAAGCTGCTACAGTTCGATGCTCTGCTGCATCGCAGACTGCTAAGCACACCTGACTACAGGAGACATCAGCTCAGACTGCTGAACACACCTGACTACAGGAGACATCAGCTCAGACTGCTGAACACACCTGACTACAGGAGACATCAGCTCAGACTGCTGAACACACCTGACTACAGGAGACATCAGCTCAGACTGCTGAACACACCTGACTACAGGAGACACTAGCTCAGACTGCTGAACACACCTGACTACAGGAGACATCAGCTCAGACTGCTGAACACACCTGACTACAGGAGACATCAGCTCAGACTGCTGAACACACCTGACTACAGGAGACACTAGCTCAGACTGCTGAACACACCTGACTACAGGAGACATCAGCTCAGACTGCTGAACACACCTGACTACAGGAGACATCAGCTCAGACTGCTGAACACACCTGACTACAGGAGACATCAGCTCAGACTGCTGAACACACCTGACTACAGGAGACATCAGCTCAGACTGCTGGACACACCTGACTACAGGAGACATCAGCTCAGACTGCTGAACACACCTGACTACAGGAGACATCAGCTCAGACTGCTGAACACACCTGACTACAGGAGACACTAGCTCAGACTGCTGAACACACCTGACTACAGGAGACATCAGCTCAGACTGCTGAACACACCTGACTACAGGAGACATCAGCTCAGACTGCTGAACACACCTGACTACAGGAGACATCAGCTCAGACTGGAGGAGTATATATAGTTGGTGCGGTTCGAGTACAGATCACGTTCTTACCACAAACCTCTCCAGAGTTGGATTGAAAGCGTACCGAGACCACCTCATCAAGCAGGTCTCGGTACGCTTGTTTGGTCCGCTTTTGATGCCCACCAGAGTTCGATTGCTGCGTTCTCACCTGCCCGAAACGAACTGCACCAGCGGGGCAAACCAACTCTAGTTCGATTCAACCGAACTTAAGGCTGTCGGTGTGAAAACGCCCTTAATGTGGTTGAAAGTCCATGTGGGCCAAACAGTCTGGCTGTCTCATAGACAACAAACGACTTTAATGTGGCCTCAATGTTATTCCAACGTTTCGGACTCCCCCACACCCAGACATAAACTAACATAAACTGCATCCAAACTCGTCAGGCTGCGTTGTATTTGACCTATTCTCTGCAACTATTCATGAAAGAAAAGATGTTTTCTCTCCTTCTGCCCTGATTTTGAGGGGCTTAAACTTGAATCCTGTTCCAGAGATGTTTCTCACAGCGTGATACCTGGAGGGAGAGCAGCAGGAAGAGCGGCCTGTCCTTGGGCTTGTGACTCTCCAGGATCTTACGAGCTCTCTGCGTGAACAGCGTGGTGGAGTATTTCCCTTCCTGGCCCCACGCCACGCCCTCGTCGTCATGGAGATCATACCCACACAAGCCTGGGCCATCACAGGACCCATAACTGGAGACAGATGGAGACATGTGAGTCATAGAAACATATAGGGACAACAAATATTCTAATCAGTCCTGGTTCACTCTTATATAGGGATGCACCGATTCTGCCAAACCTTAGAATTTTTTACCACCGAACCGGACCCTACACTTGCACTACGCTGGTCGACGTGATGACGGCGCCGTTGATTACAGGAAGGTGTTTACGTAGGTGGAGCGTTCAATGCAGCAGGCTGTGAGGAAGTGAAAATAGAACTCTGTAGCAGAACAAGTGTTGTTTGGCAGTACTTTCAGTCAAAAGAAGGCCATTCAAGTCCAGATACATGTTCAATCAGCAATGCTGATTAGTCTGGTGGTGGCGAGGACCCTAAACAATACACAACATCTGTTACAACATCTGGTCTGAAACATCCAGAAGAATACGAGTTGTCCATGAAGGAATCTAGACAGGTACAGCAAAGGAAGGACAGTCACAGCTAAAAACATGTCACTCATCTGGCGATAGCGATGTGCTTTCCTACGATGTGAAAAGAGCGTGTGAATTCAACATTAAGTTGTTACATTTAACTATTTTATAGGCTGTGGACGTAGTTTACTTCATTAATGTGTTTACTGTGTTAATGGACTGAGGATGGGAGGAGGATTCGGTATTTGGTTTCAGATTCGGCAGAATCTTAACCAGTGGATTTGGTATTCGGCTGAACCCCAAAAATCTGGATTCAGTGCATCCCTACTCTTATAATAATAATAATAATAATAATAATCATACACTTTTACCTGTAGTAATCCACACTTCCTGTTAGAGAACCAAAGAAACTGTCAAAACCCTTTCTGGTGGGCAGGCATGCCTTCCTGGAGGAAAGAAGACAGATGAAGTTACCTGAGCATCAGATTTCTATTATACTGTTCTACACAAGCAGCTTCAACCAGAGATCTTCAAATGGGGGTCGCTGCAGGGGGGGCCATCAAATTATTGTTTGATAGTTTAAAGGTCCCATGACATGGTGCTCTTTGGATGCTTTTATATAGACCTTAGGGGTCCCCTAATACTGTATCTGAAGTCTCTTTTATATAGGCCTTAGTGGTCCCCTAATACTGTATCTGAAGTCTCTTTTATATAGACCTTAGTGGTCCCCTAATACTGTATCTGAAGTCTCTTTATATAGACCTTAGTGGTCCCTAATACTGTATCTGAAGTCTCTTTTATATAGACCTTAGTGGTCCCCTAATACTGTATCTGAAGTCTCTTTATATAGACCTTAGTGGTCCCCTAATACTGTATCTGAAGTCTCTTTTATATAGGCCTTAGTGGTCCCCTAATACTGTATCTGAAGTCTCTTTTATATAGACCTTAGTGGTCCCCTAATACTGTATCTGAAGTCTCTTTTATATAGACCTTAGTGGTCCCCTAATACTGTATCTGAAGTCTCTTTTATATAGGCCTTAGTGGTCCCCTAATACTGTATCTGAAGTCTCTTTTATATAGACCTTAGTGGTCCCCCTAATACTGTATCTGAAGTCTCTTTTATATAGACCTTAGTGGTCCCCTAATACTGTATCTGAAGTCTCTTTTATATAGGCCTTAGTGGTCCCCTAATACTGTATCTGAAGTCTCTTTTATATAGGCCTTAGTGGTCCCCTAATACTGTATCTGAAGTCTCTTTTATATAGGCCTTAGTGGTCCCCTAATACTGTATCTGAAGTCTCTTTTATATAGACCTTAGTATATGCCTATAGGTAAGGAAGCCATCCACAGATACAATTAAGCTTAAGGATTCACTGTTCCACATTTTAACATTATTTATAAATTTTATGAATATGTCAACAATTATTATTATTAGATTTTTTTTTTGGAATTTTCCCTTTATTATAGTGACAGTAGATAGACATGAAAGGGGGAGAGAGATGGGGGATGACATGCAGCAAAGGGCAGCAGGTTGGACTCGAACCCACGCCACTACAGGACTTAGCCAACATGGGGCGAATGCTCTTACTGGGTGAGCTAGAGGCCGCCCCAACAATTATTATTTTAATAGCTTAGAATTGTATGCACCATAAAAAGGTATATCTGAAGGCTCTAGGCCGCCCCACACATTATTGTAGGACCAGTTTAATATGCATCTTTTTAACTTTATACATTATATATTGTAGCCTAAGGGGCCCCTGCTCGGTCTCTTTTTCAGCTCAGGGGTCCTTGTCCTAAAAACGTTAAAGACCCCTGGCTTTAACTATTTTTTTTTAAGTTTTAAAACCGGTATTGTTTATCTATCTGTGTTTGTTAACCTGCATTTCTTTGAGTAAAACAGACAAAACAATGACCCACCCATGATAACACTGCTGCATTGTGCTGCTAGTGGAATAACAAACTACAAATCACGGTATGATCACAACATGAGTTAGTTCTTATTACTTATTTCCTGCTTTTGAACAGCGTTGAGAAGATTCTTCATCACTTTTGCTTATTTGGGTTTCAAACCTTTATCAACCAACTGTTTCAGTAACGGTTCACCTAATGCCGACCTTACACCAAACGACTTTTCAAGCGATTCCACTGTCGCGGACAAATGTCCAATACTGGAATGAAATCCTTAGTCATCCTCAATCCTTAGAGTCGGATCGTCTCAACCGTTTAGCGTAAGGTGGTCATAAAAGTCAGTCCATGCTGTCTTAAGTCAGTCTTTTTCCTGTCAGGATCAAAAATTGTGTTTGATACTATTCTAAGTTTGAAGTCTTGGTAGTAAAATCTTTTAGTCTGAGACTAAACACTCAGAGACGTTATGCCAGAGAGTCTTTAGATGTGAGATGGAGGCTTTTCACAGTCTTCCAGTGGATGCTTGGCATAAATGAAGTGAACTGTAACGCCGTGTGCTTTTTACCAGGATTATTTCTTGTTTTGGATGACCACAATGACTGAAAAGACAAGGCATATATTCATGTACTAGATGCTCATATTCATAAAACCCTTTCTAGCACTAGCAGTTTGTTGTGGTGTTCCACAAGGCGGGGCAAGGCTAAAGGGTTAGGGTTAGGGTTAAGGATGCAGACTTGGTGTCTGCATGCTTTAACCGCAGTGCTTGCCGGAACCCTAACCCCTAACCCTAACCCACATGCACACAAACACACACAGACTTGAACAGACATACGCACGCACACACACACACACACACACTAACACACACACACACACACATACACACTAACATCAGATTGGGGGCGGCGGGGGGGGGGGGGGCGACAGCAATTTCTGTAACTTTCCAAACTACTATCCAACATCCACACCCACTTCATGCAGTGATTGGCAGGTGTGTCGAGGTGGAAAAGTAAGCAGAGTTTTAACTTCTCTCTCAAACCCTCTTCTTTTTAATTGTTGGCACAATAATTTAGAGAGATAGTCTGAATGTGTGCGCCGTTTACTCCACATTTAAATGAGTATGCGTCTTCCCTTTCTTTATGACAGCAGGCTTTCCAACCCTCATACAAACTAGAGATGGTCCGATACCATTTTTTGCTTCCCGACACCGATTCTGATACCCAGAACCTGAACCAGAACGATACCAAGTACCGATCCGATACCAGTGTGTCATATATTTTATTATGTTTTAACAACTGTATACTACTATCCCTGTATGGATGTGATATGATTTCTATCTTTGTTGTCGGTCTGACTCAGGTTAAACTCTTTGTGAAACATGAACAAACACAAACAATGAATGCCACAGAACGTTCTTTTATTAACCAGTTTGACAGTCAGTTATAACGGAAAAAGAACATAAATAAACTACTTTAACGTAGATTTTCTTTAGGGCTTTATTACGTGGTATCGGATCGGTGCATTAACTCCAGTACTTCCCGATACCTGCGTTTTAGGCAGTATCGGAGCCGGTATCGGAACATCTCTAATACAAACTGTTTCCAGTATGGCAACATCAACTAAATGATCAAATATTCGACATTTAAACTTCTGACTTGTTGGGAATAAAGAAATGAAAAGCTGAGTGAAGTAGTTGGCAATGAGCAGATGAAGAATAGTGTTGCCTAATCAACTCAAAGTTTGCGCTAAGCTCATTGGTCAACCTGTTCCACACTCCTTTCAAACAATCCACAGGAAGAGCATGCTCATGCTTGCTAACAGCATCTCTTCTGACTCCATGCATGTTTTAAACTGTGAATACCAACTTTTGCCTTCTAACAGGCGATTTAGAGTCCCTTCGTTCAGACACAACAGGCTTAAGAACTTGTTTATGCATCAGTCTATCCTGTTGCTAAATCAACATCAGTGTGCTGCTGATTAAGATCTGGATCTGAGGATATCATGAAACATGTTTCTTTGTCATGGCCGTTGATGTCTTCATCTTTGTCCTAAATGTGTAATTGTTGTCTAACTCTGTGTGTACTTTTCTGTTTTCTTTTTGAGTGGAGCTGCTCTGGAAAGAAATGTAGTGTAAACTGACATTAAAGTCTTATCGTATTGTTTTAACATAATTTTAAAGGACAAATCCGGCGCAAAATAAACCTAGGGGTTAATAACACGTGGTTACCGAGTCGACCGTTCTCTGGGATGTGTTTTCATGCTAATAGAATGTGACCAGTTTTAGCACAAACAGCTAATTAGCTAATAACGCTAGTCGTCGGGGCCACGCGAAAGTAAAAAGAAATCTCTATTTCTATACCACTAACAAGGCTCAAAATATCACCTCACTTCCACGGGAGCATAATGAGGGTCCCTACATGTAAACCGAAGCATTGAGAACTTTGTAAGTGTACAGACAGTTTATTAAAAAGATAGATTATAAAGACAGTATCGTTCATGTATACAGGCGGGCACCATCTTGGGAAAACAGTCACAATCAGTCGGACAATGAACGCCGTGAGTTATGTTACTGGTTACTGGTTACACTCATTATGCTCCCGTGGAAGTGAGGTGCTATTTTGAGCCTCGTTAGTGGTATAGAAATAGAGATTTCTTTTTACTTTATCCGTGACCCGACGACTAGCGTTATTAGCTAATTAGCTGTTTTCTCTAAAACTGGTCACATTCTATTAGCATGAAAACACATCCCAGAGAACGGTCGACTCGGTAACCATGTGTTATTAACCCCTAGGTTCATTTTGCACTAGATTTGTCCTTTAAGATAAGACATGTCGGAGCGGGGGGGGACAACGTGAGTGTGGAGGTTAGGGTGAAGTTATTGTTTAATAGTGACCATAGAATAGAAGCTCCTGGTCTTCCCTCACCTGTAGAAGCCCAGGTGCCACTTGCCGACCATGTGTGTGGTGTAGCCGGCCTGGCGCAGCCTCTCAGGCAGAGTGTCCATGTGTGCAGGCAGACAGCTGGGCTGGCTGGGTCTGATAATGGAGTGTTGGAGTCCTGTGTGGATCTGATATCTGGAGGGAAAAAACAGACTTGTTATTGGCTTTCTACCAGACTGTAGAGGGCTGGGGTGATATGCTTTTGTCCCGATTCGATTCTTTCACCATACATGATACATGATTGGATTTGCATTGTGATTTTCATTTATTGTGATTAGATAGCATTGAGTATTGGGATTTTCTTTTACTTCTCTTACAAAAACAAAAGTTGGAAAATACACTTCTAGAGACAATATATCATGAGACATTTCAGTCTAACATTTATTTACTTTGTAAATAAGAACATAACTCTTTTTTTTTTTTTTTTGCCTTTGTGATAAATGTTCTGTGTTTGACTGTTCAATGTTCCATCCTTATTAAAGAGCTCATATTATGCTCATTTTCAGGTTCATAATTGTATTTAGAGGTTATATCAGAATAGGTTTACATGGTTTAATTTTTTTAAAAACACCACATTTGTGTTGTACTGCACATTGCTGTAGCTCCTCTTTTCACCCTGTGTGTTGAGCTCTCTGTTTTAGCTACAGAGTGAGACATCTCACTTCTGTACTATGTTTGTTGGGAGTCACACATGCGCAGTAGTAAGGACTACTAGCCAGTCAGAAGCAGAGTATGAGGGCGTGCCCTGACAGTACCTAAGTAAGGACTACTAGCCAGTCAGAAGCAGAGTATGAGGGTGTGCCCTGACAGTAGCTAGGTAAGGACTACTAGCCAGTCAGAAGCAGAAAATGAGGGCGTGCCCTGACAGTAGCTAGGTAAGGACTACTAGCCAGTCAGAAGCAGAGTATGAGGGCATGCCCTGACAGTACCTAGGTAAGGACTACTAGCCAGTCAGCAGCAGAGTATGAGGGCGTGCCCTGACAGTACCTAGGTAAGGACTACTAGCCAATCAGAAGCAGAGTATGAGGGCGTGCCCTGACAGTACCTAGGTAAGGACTACTAGCCAGTCAGAAGCAGAGTATGAGGGCGTGCCCTGACAGTACCTAGGTAGGGACTACTAGCCAGTCAGAAGCAGAGTATGAGGGCGTGTCCTGCTAGCAGCTAGGCGAGCATTATAACGTGTGTTCCAAAGTGACCACGTTTGTCTCTGAAGTAAAGGCTGGACTACAATAGAGCTGTTTGGAGCAGTTTGTGAACAGTGTTTTCTGTTGGAGATGGTAAGTCCCTTTGGGGGGGGACTTTGGGCTTTTTCACTTTGTAAACCTATAATGTGCACAAAAAGATATATAACACAATAAAGGAAAGAGAAAAAGCCAAAAAAGCATAATATGAGCTCTTTAAAAGAAAAACCCCTTATTGCTGGCGATTCATATCCATGTTCTCATCCTTGCATAAGAATATAGAGCAGTTTTGATGGTGTCTCATGTGATAATGCTCCATGACATGTTGTATCTGTTACACCGTGAATATTCAACTTTAATGGTTGAGCCCTAGCGCAGATGCTGTGTACCTGCCGGTGAGGAGCTGGCTGCGGGACGGCGTGCAGATGGGCTGAACGTAGTAGTTCTCCAGCGTCACGCCCTCCGCCGCCAGCTTGTCCAGAGTGGGAGTCTTGATGGTCGGGTTGTGGTAGCCGATGTCGTTGAAGCCCTGCGTTAGAGGCAAGACAGAGTTCTGTTGAATGTTTGGATGATTTACACCGAACATTTGGCCTTTACATGTGCAGGGACAGAATTAACTTGACGGTTTAAATACTACTTGGGCAAGTCCTTTTTCCCCTCTGTGATACTTGTCTCCCAGATGGTCACAGACCCTCTGATTCCATATCTCCCTGGATGTAGGAGCCATTTCCTGGTCTGTACACTGTATGTATACATGATAGAGATGTACTGTGGCCAGGTTCAGGACGATTACACTTTACTGCTATAAAATATGCAATAACTGTTAACTTGGCCTACTTTTCCAATTATATCCATCCATCCATCCATCTTCGGTTGGATCGCGGGGGCAGCAGCTCCAGCAGGGGACCCCAAACTTCCCTTTCCCGGGCCACATTAACCAGCTCCGACTGGGGGATCTCGAGGCGTTCCCAGGCCAGGTTGGAGATATAATCCCTCCACCTAGTCCTGGGTCTCCCCGAGGCCTCCTCCCAGCTGGACGTGCCTGGAACACCTCCCTAGGGAGGCGCCCAGGGGGCATCCTTACCAGATGCCCGAACCACCTCAACTGGCTCCTTTCGACGCAAAGGAGCTGCGGCTCTACTCCGAGCTCCTCACGGATAACTGAGCTTCTCACTGTATCTCTAAGGGAGACGCCAGCTACCCTCCTGAGGAAACCCATTTCGGCCGCTTGTACCCAATTATATGCCATAATAAAACAACTAAATTACATTTAAGACTTGTCAGTCTTTTTGTAATTTCAATACTATCACCAACAGCTGAATTTGTGGTGTACGATGTAGGTTGTTATGTAAACATTATCCCATATGTTGTCCTGGGGGTAATTAATAATAGACTGTATGTTTCATATTTGATAGGTGTTGTAGTCATATTAGCATCGTAGAGGAGACGTGACACACACACACACACACACACACACACATAGTGCGTTTCACTATCTTTGTGGGGACCCGTCATTGACATAATGCATTCCCTAGCCCCTTACCCTAACCTTAACCATCCCAACTAAATGCCTAACCTTAACCCTTACCCTCACCCTAACCAGAACCTCATTCTAACCCTAATCCTAAAACCAAGTCTTAACCCTCAAACAGCCCTTTAAAAATGTGGGGTCAGCATTTTGGCCCCACAAAGCTGTCAGGACCCCACAAGTATACTGGACTCCCGGTTTTTGGACCCCATGAATGTAGTTCAAGAACACACACACGCACACACACGCACGCACACACGCACGCACGCACGCACGCACGCACGCACGCACACACCTGGTCGTCTGTGAGGATAAAGATGATGTGTGGCTGGTTCTTGGTCTTGGGTTCTGTCTCTTGATTGGGAGTTTTTGAGTCGTTGTGGTTCTGTGTCTGGTTTGGTTTGGCCCGGTGAGCAGACAAGCGGCCCAGGCTGATGAACACACTCAGCAGAGTCAGAGCCACGGCAGCAGCCTGCATCTTTACTGCACCAGCCCTGCAAACAACAACAACAACAACAACAACCCTGACATAACAATTGAGCAGATTCCATGAACAAAACACCAGGGAAGTGGAGCTTCAAAATGT
Organism: Sander vitreus; assembly: GCF_031162955.1. NCBI lineage: Eukaryota > Metazoa > Chordata > Actinopteri > Perciformes > Percidae > Sander > Sander vitreus. The sequence goes on from NC_135866.1 coordinate 2,127,278, forward strand.
TTCAGTCGGCACAAACTCACACATGCATGCCATCACTGGTGCTCCGACTGCAGATCATAAAACCACATTTGGGATGGACTCGCCAACTCTGGCTGTAACTGTGATCTGAAACACATCCATCTGGTGGGGAGAGAGCTAAAACTCTGAGGAGGCATTTTGAACTATTTACAGTCTTTGGAATGGAATAATAGCAATAAAAAGTGATAAGAATATTAGCCTGAAGTGCCTGAGAGAGCAGAAACAGACCAGTTTAAATGGGACCTTTCTCACTATTCTTTGATCGTTTCCTGCTGTATTTTACGGAGCTTCTAGTCTATCCATTTTGAGATTTTAATTATCACTTTTGAAGGCGCTGAGAGTATGTAAAGGATTGATTCATGAGCCTAAGTGTAGCCTGAGCTCCTGTGGTGGGCCCCTTGTGGAGACTCCAAGATCTAGATTGTAAACCAGGGCTGAGCGGGTCTTGCTATCAGGGTCCCAGCAGCAAGAATTTGCTACACCGAGATTGATATTTGGGACTCTAAAAATAATAATAAGCGGATTTAAACCGATCAATTCAATCAGTTTGTACAAAACTGTGATCAATCAATTAAAGATCAACTGGAAATTGCCACTTTTTTTGACATTTTTTCGACGTTTTTGGCGCTTTTATTTCGACATTTATGGAGCTTTTCTTTACTACCACTAATATATACACCACTAACACTAACTTATTACCACTAGATTTAAACACAGATTTTTTGGTCAATCCTCATTTATATGAAATTATGCCTAATTTTGAGTTTAAAAATGAATTCATTAAAATGACGAATTATTTTGTTAAGATCAGAGGAACATGTATGTTCATGGATAATCACAGACTGTCACAGTATTGGTATCTGTACCGGTATCGAAAATGTATTATTGTACCCAGCCATATCTGTGTCATAAACCAAAACTTATTCAGCTTATTCAGCTTCTCAAAGACAGAAGGACCCTCTGCCTGTTTCAGAGAGCCTCCCCGACAGACATCCAGTTTAAGTTTCCAACAAACAAAGCTCTGACAGAGTGTGTGTGATTTATTAAGGCCTGATTCCCTGCCAGTGAGCAATGAAGGAATGCTGCCAGATGTTGGAGCATGGTTGTACTTACAGTAAAATACACAACTTAAGCCCTCTCTCAGTAGACATTTCAGGGCTGATGAACTGCTTTAGATTAGATATCCCCAGTGGTGGAATGTAACTAAGTACATTTACTCAAGTACTGTACCTAAGTCCAAATGTTGAGCTAATGGAACTTTTTTTCGGGTTAAATGGTGGTCGTCCCGCTCCCCCCTAGCGCCTGTGAGCGGAAAAACCACCCTTGCAACTTTCAGCCGGCGAGCCGACGGCCTCAGCGTCAGGAAGTATGGCGTGATATCAGGTCTTATCATGTAACGAATTACTTCACAGTACTGCACACATACGCCTATTCAGGAAGCGGCTAACAAGGTAGTGATGGAGTTTTTCACACTGTCGTTATGGCTGAGCCGGCTAAAAAGAAGCAGAAAGCTAGGGAAGCATTGTCGGAGGAACAGAGAAAGAGGAAACAGCAGACTGACTGAGAGAGGAGTCAGACACGAGTAAACATAGGAGCTGCCAAATATCTATTCTGAAGCTGTAGGGGGGGCTCTATAGAGAAACCTGCCAGCAAAAAGGAAGAAAACAGCCAAGAAATAGCCAAAACTGCATAGCGCCCCTTTAAGATTACTGCACACAAAACACATGTAGTTTATAAAATCTGATGTTTTATTCTAAAGTAAACTAGCCAACAATATAACAGCTACAAGTCCAGCTGAGATGATCAGACCATTAAACACACAACTGGTTGGAGCCTTTACACTTTCTACAATGGGAGGAGAGTTCTGCATCGAGTACTTTAATACTTTAAGTACATTTTCCTGATGATACTTCCATACTTTTGCTTAAGTAACATTTTCAATGCAGGACTTTTACTTGTAACGGAGTATTTTTACAGTGTGGTATTAGTACTTTTACTTAAAGGTCCAATGTGTGTGAATGTCTCCCGTCTAGCGTTGAGATCATATATCAATCAACTCTCTCGCGCCACGCAGTTCAAAGTACGTATTACAGCTACGGTAGCCTTCACGCTTCAAAAAGACGGTCTCTTGCTCTTTTCAATCTCCTTTTTCTTTTTCTGGGCGAAGAAGAAGAAGACTCCTGTTCCTGAAATTTGGATTTTGAATACGTGTGGTCCTCCATGTTTCCTTCTTCAGGAAGCTACGATACCCGTTAGCAGCATTAGCAGCAGCTGGGAGTTTATCATGTGACAGAGAAAACGTGAAAGGTGGAGCAGCATGTCCTGTATGTCCCTTACACACACACACACACACACACACACACACACACACACACACACACACACACACACACACACACACGTGGAGCAGCATGTCCTGTATGTCCCTTACACACACACACACACACACACACACACACACACACACACACACACACACACACACACACACAAAGGCGGAGCAGTATGTCCTGTATGTCTTTTTCCGGCTAATGTATTTCTAGATGGAGCATGAATATGGAGCGTCTATCCCAGTTCATGCTAATGCAAATGTAAAATGTCAAGCCAAAAGGAATACTTGGAATTGATGGTGGAGGTAAATATTCATGAAAAAGGACAAGTTTGTGAACGGGCAACACAGATTTAGATAATGAACAACTACACACGTACTGATATTAGGATGTGGGAACGGTTGAGCTCATGATCATTTTATTGATGCAACTTTACACATTTGTATTATTGTAAATTAGGTGTGAATGTGTTTGTAAAATTGTATATTCTGATGTTTTGGTACAATGCATCTCTCCTTGTTCTTATACATGGTTCATGTCTCACGGTGCATTGGGCCTGTTTAAATACAATTACATTACATTACTATTAGGGATCGACCAATTATCAGCCTTGCCGATAATCATGGCTGATAATTTGGCAATTTGCAGATTATCTGTATCAGTCTTTTATTTTACTGATGACCAATGAAGTGAATTAACTATAAAGTGTGCTACTTTGGCTCGGCTACAGCTCTGTAAGCAGTCTGCAACACCTGCAGACACACTGATAGCACGTTAAGACTTCAGGAAGCATGTTTTGCTTTTTTTTGACTGTGTATTATGTTTAGAGTTTCAGTTTTATTAAATAATTGCTTAAAGCATTTAAACAAACTTTTGTGTTGGAGTTTGTAACACTCTAAAATGTTCATTTGGACTAAAGGTGTGGACACACAGAGCCGATAATCGACTCGAGTCTGTTCGGTGTGTTGAATTTCCGGAGAAACCAGACCCACGTGACGCTTTCGTCCAATCAGCTGCCGGTTTTCATTTTTGGGCGACAATCCAGATGAGCGCCGCCTGCTGTTATGGAGACGTATTACGTCTCGTCTCTTCGGTGTGTTCTGAGGAACTTTTTGGACCAACTCGGGGAGACTGATCAGTCCCACTGCCTCTCTCTGTGTGTCCACACCTTAAAAGATTTTCATCTTTACTGTAAACACATACTGTATCAAACACGCATCAAACTCGAGGCCCGCGGGCCAAATCTGGCCCTTTACAGATATTTTTTTCAAACGTTTTTTGTGTACCTTTTGGGCGCTTTTACTGTGATGGCTAAGGAACTTTTTAACCCTTGTGTTGTCTTCCCGTCGACCGTGCAACTTTTAGTTTTTCTGGGTCAAACTTTTTTTGGAAGGTTTTTGTCACTTTTCCCGATGTTCTTCAAGCTTTCTCCTGACATTTTTTATCAGTTTTTCAGATGTTTTTGTCAATTTTTTCTGCGCTTTTTGTGTTGTTTTCCCCCCCCGACATTTTTGTAGCTTTTTCCATCATTTTGTCACTTTTTTCAATTTTCTTTCATCATTTTTTTTTCAAATGCTATAAAACTGAATAAAACACCCACATTCAATGAAAGTAGTGAACTGATCATGTATTTTAATGGTGGAGAGCGTTGTATGGAATCCACGGTATTTTTTTTTTTTGACAATTTGGTTAAAAGAAACCCAAACTTCTGATATAGAAACTTTTTGAAAATGGGTCAGATTTGGAGGGTTATATGGAGGGTCAAAGTGATATATATCATAAAATGACATGTTTACAAGCATCAAAGCCAAGAACAGCAAACTGTTGATTTCATATGTAAGACTTGACTAAAAGCAGCTTTCTCCTTCAGAAAGCTGGGGATTACTGTACTGATGTCTCAACTGGTTTCCCATTAGCTTCTGTTGTGTCCCTACTGTTGCTGAAACATTTGGAAACTGTTAACATTAGAAGGGGCCCCCTAAGACAGAATATATTTTGTTGGAGCTATACCATGTATGGGGCCTTAAATGGTCAGTTCCCTACTCCAAGCATATACTCACACCCCCACTTTAGGTTACAAAATGCACAGATAAATACCATGTGATAACCGCAGAACTTCAGAGCGACAATGTTTGAAGATTGGGTTGGTCGCCTCTCCGAGCTCCTGCAGAAGCTTGTAAATTAATGCTGAAATCTCTGATGTAATAAACCTTTTTATAATCGAGAACAGTGTCAACGAAGTTCCTCTTCAGACACCACACTTCCATTACTGGTGGAAGTGACACACACACACACACACACACACACACACACACACACACACACACACACACACACACACACACACACCTCTTCCCTCTGTACTTGTACAGTGTGTGTGCTGGACATGCACTCCTTTCCTGTGACAGCCTTGAGTGTGTTAGTTCAGACTGTACAAGCACAGACTGGTCGTGCATTAAATGTGTTGTGATAAAGTCTGCAGCCTGTATCAAGTTACAAATTCACTGAACCTCATTAGAAATACAGCAACTGTCAATAGAAGTATTCAAAGTCTGACATAACACCATGTGATGTTTTTTAAAATCAGCACATTTCTGATGGGATGCACACATCTATTCTGTTAGCCAGGCCTGAATCAATACCTCGATATTGGATCAATGAGAGTGAACGGCTCTTCTTCTCCTCCTCCTCTCCTCTTCCTCTCCGCTCCTCTTCACTTCATTCTCCACTCCTCGGCTCTTTCTTCAGGTCGCACAAAGTTTGGTGTGCGTGACGTTCGCAGAAGACGCAGCATGTCCTCAAGTTTCCACAAAACCTTCCTTCAGTCTGAGGTCTGAGCGGCCACACTGCCAATGAAATACGACCAAAAGTCAAGAGAGCCACAGCACCGCGCTCACACTACCGGTCTGACCTGTCAAAATAAAACACCCCCCTGAAAATATAATACAAACATCCACTACACAGTAGGCTAATAGACTAACGTGTCTACACAGGCTCCCAAATGAACCGTTAACAACCGTTAGCTAACTGTAACCGTTAGGCCTAATTATCCATATTTCAAAAGTAGGCCTAGCTAAGGCTAACAATAGGCTATACATAATCCTGAAAAGAGAGAAATGTTAATGTTCTCTGTCAGCAAAAATGTAGGCTAAAGAAATTAAACGCCCCTATTTTTTTTCCAGTTGTATATTATTGCTAGTTACCAATTAAAAAACGCTAATGCTATAGTGGGGAACTGTGCTAACTACACCCTAGTTTGGATAGATTTGGTCGTTTCCTCAGTTTGCTTTATACATGAATATATTGTTTTCAAGCTCATGGTTAGCAGAGAAACATGAGCCATCGTTTGAATTCATTCTGACTCCAGAGCAACTCAAAAGACAAATGTTTCTAATTCTAAAAATAGTTTTAATGTATCCATTAATACAAAATTGTTCATTTTATGTGTTCAAACCATTTTACACTAGCCAATAACTGAATTTGAATGGAAAGTAGGCCTAATACATTGAGCTGTTCATGTAAGCATTGTGATTGATGACAGACAGTAAGCATACTGAGATTACCAGGAATGACTTGCAGGTTAGCAGGTTAGCATGTGATACCCACATGGGCTTACTATGCTAACAGGTTTAAATAAATAATAGAACTGAAGAAACCATTTTACATATAGGCTACTAAGATTCAAACCTAGACTTCATTTTCCTATCGTGATAGTTTTATTTTGAAGGCTGAAATGCTACAGTCTTTGTGGAAGCCTATTTGTGTAACTTGGCGCAGGGTAAACAATAAAAAGCCGTAATTCACCCTTTGTTTAAGGATGTACACTGCGTTAAAGTGACTCTTGTATATTGTGAGTAGTGTCACCGTTACGGACTCCCTGTGTGTGGCTGTTTGATGCAGGACACAACCTCCGCCGGGCCTGTTTACAGCCAGGAGCCAGCTGGCACTCCGGAGGAATCCAGGAATTTCTCTCTTTACGCAACCAACTGTACAGATGCAAAACTGCATCAAGGGGACAAACCGGAAATAGGTCAGATTAATCAAGAAATAAAAGCTCACATTATCTCTTAATGGGAAGTGGGGTAACAGATACAAACTCTTAACTCTGTTGTCCTCGGGTCAAATCTGACCCATTTTCAAAAAGTTTTTGATTGAATTTTGGGTTTTTATTCAATTTTACAGCATTTGAAGAAAATAAATCGACAAAAATGTGGGAAAAAGTGACCAAAAACGTTGAAAAAGTGATAAAAACTTAGGGAAAAGTAAAAACAACATTGAAAAAAAGTGACAAAAACGTGGGGAAAAGCGGCATTAGTGTCGACCAAGTGTCCAAAAGACGACCAAAATGTAAAATAAAAAAAAAAATAGTTTGAATTTGAAATTCTGACCCAGAAAAACAAAAAGTTGTCGTTGTCATGGTCGACAGGAAGACAACACAAGGGTTAACATTGTTACGAATATGTTAATTAGAGATGTTTAAATATATATAAAAATGCCTGCATCATTATGAAGAGTTATGATCACAGTAGTCAATGACATAAAGATAAAAAAGATATATGGTCAATTGAGTTTTAACAAAAAAGATATAGCCTATAGCTAGGCATAGGATGCAACGGGAAATAGAACATTTTTAAAGATATGAAGATAAACACGTGAAGTATAATATTGGCATTAATTACTCCACAGAAAGTCTTGTATCGGGACAGGAAGTGTCTGTGCAGATGTGTTTAACATTGTTTAACCCAATTAAGTATATTACATTTATAAATGTAAAAGGTTTGGATGGGGGGAAACACAGCATTAAGTGTCCACAGTTAGGCTATATATTCACATATATTTTGGTATCTACCGTTTGGTTTAAGCAGCACAAATGGTGTTTGTAAAACCCATTCAGTCAGTGCTTTTATTTTGAAAGTTACGAACAGAAATCCTGATTGTGAAATCCTGTTTCGGACTCTTTTTAACGATGATGGATGGCTGGATGAATTGATGGGATGGATGACTGACAGTGGTTATTTAAAACACCTTAACGTAAATTAGGCGTAAAGAATGAAGGGAAACTCGTTTTTTGTTCTGGTGAAAAGACTTCTTCTAACACCCGTAAAGGTCTTACTTCTTCTGACTTGACTGAGATTGTTGTAGCTGATGGAAACAGCTGTTGTTTACCCATACTTAAAAAACACAATATTTTAGCACTTAAATGTCCTTAATTTCTCTAATAAACCACTATTAATTGGTCAAATGTCTCTAATAAACTAATATTAGCTGCTCATTTAAGGCTTAAGAATTCAGGGTTATTATCATGGGGATTTAAGGACTCTATGGAGGCTATGGAAGCCCGTTTCTGATAATAAAAATACATATTTGAGTCAAAATTATAAGACACAAATAAATAAAAAAAAAAAGTACTTTTTGAGTCAAAATTATGAGCTACTAACTCAAAGTATGAGCTAGTATGTCAAAAATGTACTTAATAGGTCAGAATTATGAGCTACTAAGGCAAAGTTTTGACTTAAGATTCCCAGAGGGTGACATAGGCTACCATCAAAGCACAAACTCATGATTTTGACTCACCAGTTTTCTTGGCCAAAATGTGCATCCATATGGAGGTATTAGTAATTAATAGATTTTCTTTATGTATGGTGGGTGTAAGGATTGGCCGAGAGGTGGTAGAACACACAGAAACCAGGGTAATTTTCATCTTGTGTATGATTTATTTGAAGTTTACATAACACCAACAATCAGTTCCGGCTGGTTTTGGGAGAGTAAAAAATAACTATAACTTAAAAAAATTAACAAATAATAATAATAATAATAATAATAAACTTATACTGATGCTTTTGCCCTGTAGCACTTTGAGATTTGTTTTACATGTAAAGTGCGTTATAAATTAAATGTATTATTATTACTTATGGAGACCCATAAGTCAACACAAAAATAATATCTAGGCGAATGTCTATTGGGTAGCTAGCAGCAAACTTCCAGCAGGTCTGCACCTGACTAAACCAACTTCACCAATAAACTACTGTTAATGAGGAGTTTCCAACCAGGAAGCCATTCTACAGAAAAAATAAATGTAATCTATTAAGACAATAAAATAACACTGATATGTAAAAACAACGAAAATCATCATTCGTATTGTCCTAACACAGAAATATTAATAATATCAGTTGTTTAGGGTACTTAAAAAGACTATTCCCTGAAACAATGAGAACTCCTACCCCTGCACTCTACTCAACATGGTACAGTCTCAGTTCTCCTACTATAAAGCCCATTGGAAGGTCTCAGCTCCCGTTTGGCCGTTTTGGACCGGGCTTTGGACCCGTGACCACCAGGTAACAAGGGAACGTCTCAACGAACAAGTTAAATATTGCCAATAACTGAATTAGAATGGAAAGTATTAATACATTAATTGAGTTGTTCTGTCATTAGCATTGTGAATGATGACAGTAAGCATACTGAGATTACCAGGAATGACTTTTGTTAGCAGGTTAGCATGCGATACCCACATGGGCTTACTATGCTAACCGGTTTAAATCAATAATAGAACTGAAGGAACTAGAATGTGTCTGACCATATATATATGTATATGTATATATATATATATATATATATATATGTGTGTATATATATATATGTATATATATATATATATGTATATATATATATATATATATGTATATATATATATATATATATATATATATGTGTGTGTGTGTGTATGTATATATATATATATGTATATATATATATATATATATATGTATGTGTGTGTATATATATATATATGTATATATATATATGTATGTGTATATATATATATATATTCATTACACACTTTAAGATTTCATCATTGGTGCATCTCAGAAGATGCTTTGCTGCCCTTTAAATAAAAAATAAAAAAAACTCCAGTTCCCATGCTGCATTTTGAGGGGGGCGTCGTCACAGGCTCATGGCTACACGCTGCACAGCGAGCATGAACTGGACTGTTAATAATCCCTGAATAATATTCCAGTTGTTGTCCCGTGTGCTAGCCGTGTGAGAGTGTGCAGTCAGACAGCATGGGCACGGAGGACGACGCCGCTCTGCTCTTTCTAATCTTCCAGCACCTGAAGGTTAACGGCTACCGGAAAGCTGCTAAGGTGCTGGAAAAACACGTTGCTCAGGTAACAACTTTGATCCTTTTCTTCTACAATAACAGCCTGATTCAGTGTACAACCGAGCTCATTTCATTCTATTTATGATTTTATTGCAATCTATTTAGCTCTAATGTGCGTGTTGCATGTTATATAAGAACCTGAATTCAATATAAATCAGATTTCAATGTGTTTTGTTGCTCCAAGTGTTGCAGTAAGTAAATTGCATGCAGCTTCTGTGTGTGTGTCTGTGTGTGTGTACATTTGAAAGCTCATGGCTCCTTGTTCAGGCCTCCTGGAGGAAAAGAACATAATGTTACAGCAGCAGCATGGCTGTAAAAACAAGCCTGCTGCAGGCCTGCTGCTGCACACCCACACCCCATTCAAAACCTCCTTACATTTATTTGGTGTTTAAGTGATACAGGTTTTTCAATCTTTATCCTAGAACTGCCATAATTAGTCGATAAATCGTTCAGGTGATCAACAGTAAATTAGTGGCAACTATTGAACTATAATTGATTTTTCACGCAGAAGTGGCCAACATGTGCTTGTTACAGCTTCTCTAGTGTGACTAGTTGCTGCTTCTCCTCTGTTACTGTATAGCACTGCAAACTGAACATCTCTAGGACATTGTGACGGGAAATATAAATGAACAGTAATAAGTTGATAACAATTGTTAGTTGCAGCCCTAAAAGTTCCGAGTCATAGTCATGATTCACGCACTAGTAACAAAAGCTACAAACTGCTCAATTGTCTTATTTTTTTTCAGTATATTCAATAAAGTAGATTTCAATCAACATGTATTTAAAATCTGTACCGTTCAGGCTTGCTAAATAAGCAACCTATATACAAAGTCACTGTTCCGCACATTTTTCATAAATGCTCCCTTTATAATGTCACTATTATAGTATTGTTCTTCCACTTCCATGTACTAATTTCTTGTGTCTGCTTTTGGGAAAGCTGAGCTGTGGTCAGTCACGTTTTAGGTTTCACGCTGGTCGGCTAAAAATAACGTCAAAAGTTCCTGCTGACGGTTTTAGGAACAGAGAAAATGGTCTGAACGCCATTCTTTACCAGACATTCCCAAAATTCCAACCTATCTTCACACGTAGAGGAAGTTTCTCCCACAGATGCCATATTCTTTTAATATTGTGAGCGTCATGCCCTTCCAATTTGAACTTTGAATGCTTCACAAACTGTCATATTGCTAGCCTTGTATGTTTCTGCATCGATTCATTTCGGGGAGTGTGTGGCATCAAAGTGGAAGCATTCCTGAACCACAGGAAATGAGCTTTTTCCCTTTCAACTCTTTTTCACAGTTGGGTTACAGGGATATCGTCCAGCCAAAATTGAATCAGTCAAAAGTGATACAATGTGCTTTCACAACACATTTGGAGAACATTTAGAAGTTTTTAAATGTATTTGTGTGTGTGTGTGTATATGCCTGTGTTTGTGTCGGTGCGTGTGTGTGTGTGTCTGTGCCTGTGTGTCTGTCTGTGTGCGTCTCTGTGTGTGTCTGTGCATGTGTCGGTGCCTGTGTGTGCGTGTGTCCATGTGTGTGTGTATGCATGCATGTGTCTGTGTGTGCGTGCGTGCGTGCGTGCATGCGTGTGTGTGTCTGTGTGTGCGTGTATGCCTGTGTTTGTGTGTGTGTCTGTCTGTGTGTGCGTGCGTGTATGTCTGTGTGTCTGTGTTGGTGCCTGTGTGTGTGTGCGTGCGTGCGTGTATGCCTGTGTTTGTGTGTGTGCGTGCGTGTATGCCTGTGTGTGTGTGTGTGTGTGTGTGTGTAGGTGGAGACACCCGAGGAGAGCTCCAACCTACATGATATCTACACAGGCTGGATGAAGTAAGTCTAACATGTTACTACGCCTTGCAGGAAGTGTGGACCTTTTTCTTGTTTATACAATCACTCAAACAGTTCATAGATGCCCCAGTAATGACAATACTTACATATTGCTCAGATATACATGCTATATGTACAGACAATAGTAACACGTTTAAATAACTTCTTGTCATAAGATTAGATAATAACCATAATATTAGATGAATCAACATAGAATCAAAGTATTAATACCAGTGGGAAAGTGCTGTGCAGTCGCATAATTCATGTTAATGAAAATGTGGAGGAAAAAAACTAGGGACCTTCTCTGAATATACACTTTGCAATGATAGCGGCCAATAATTCACTGTACATTAAAAGTGCTGGTAGAAGATAATGTTTTCTATACAGTTATGTACTAGATAGAGCGTGCGTGATGGTTTAAACTGGGCTTCAGCCAAATGCGGAGCGTGAAGTGTATTTGCAGTAAATGTTTCTTAGCTCTCCATGGTTTTTATTTCGTGCACGACGATTGAATCGTCTGCTACTCCTGTGTTTTCTTTTATCGTCGGGTTTTATAAGCTAGCTTTGGCTCAGCAGGTAGCACAGTCCAAAGACACGCAGCTTTTAGGTGGATTGGAGACTCCAGACTGTCTCTGTAAACAGGATGTCACTGTTTGTGTGTGGTGTGTCTCTCTGTGAATGACTGCCTGGCCTTCTGCCCAGTGCATTCTGGGATTCAAATCCCTGCTACCCTGAAAAGGATTAAACAGGCAGCAAATGAATGAATGAATGAATGAATGACATCAGCCCATGTCTGTGATTTCCCACTGGGAATCTTGCACTAAAATAATACAAATCAAAGCCAGTCAATGAAACGTTATCCTATTGGTCTGAATGTAAGCAGATCCTCCTTAGAACTTTTTTTCTGCCTGAGAAACCCTTTATTAGAAATGTTCTATCCGAGATACTATCTCTGTGGTGCTCGACTCGGTAGTAAACATGAATTATGAAACGCTTAAATCAAAGCAGAATATGCAAACCCCACATTTGTGTACTCTGTTTTCAAAATTATTCAATTCTTCCTTCTGCTCATCAGTCACATGCAAACACTCCCCCTGTCAGAAGAATGTATTCTAACATCATCATCACAACTTCGCAGACATCTGTAGTTCTTGGCTGCGTGACACGTCATCCGGAAACGCTTAGGAATTTATTTCCTCAAACGCGTTACACGATCCGTCAGAAACCCATTCAGGACGGACGAATGCTACAAGACTTGAGCTGTGTCCCAAAATCCATACTACACACTAAGTGTCACAGTATGCCGTTTTAGCAGTTAATACAAAAATACTTCACAAAGAAAGCAAAATGTCTTTCTGAAGGGGAGACACTGCAGCTGAATAGGAACAAAACAAATGAACTAATAGATATTACCACGAAACTTCCCCAGTTGATTACTTACATTAAGACAAATATCTTTTGTATTACAAGTTTTCTGGAATTTTATGTTTAAATATGGAAACTGAGCATTATCTTGTGCGCTAATTGGCAGAGTCAAAGGGGTTTACAGTGGGGGATTTTGGACATCTCCTTTTATCACTGCAAGAATCCGAATATGGTGTCAACAGCCGTAAAAAAAAAAATCCATTGTCGCTACGTTTTTAGGTGTAAAATGTTATATAAATTAGTATATGAATGACATCTGAACAAACCCCTCTGTAAAAACCTTGAGAATATAGATAGCAGTGAAACAGTGAGTGCTGCTGAAGGGGGATTTCTGGCTCCGAGTCGGAGAAAAACCCATTTCGAGAAAACGACCTTTGAAGATATGGATTATAAAATATCAGACATTTTGCAAGACATTACAGGTGATGGGGTAAAACAAATTAAACTAACCGATATCAACATGAATCTTTTAGTTAATTACTTACATTTAGACATATATTTGTATTACAAGTTTTCTGAAATGTTTTGTTAAAATATGCAAATGAGGCATTATCTAATGCTAACTTTTGCTGAATTTGGGAGAAATTCACAGGTACAAATACACAAAGTGTAAAATAAACACCTAAATGTGTATTTTGGATGCCCCCCCCCCCCCAAATAGTCTGAAAGAAGACATTCTATGGAAGTAAAACAGCCCAAAAACTCAAAATGAAAAGATGATGGTTTTGCCTGGGGTGTCTCCCCTGAAGACTGATAACTTGTTTTTGTGTACCAAGGTCTTGGATCTGGAGCTTTTTTTTTCCACATCCAGTTTATTTAAATCTTTGCCAGCTGTGAGCAGCTCCTCCAGTTCCTCTGTGCATTGCATTGTGGTAGAAAAGTATCCATCACACTCTAAAATAAATCTTAGTTGGTAAGCATTCTGTCTGCTCTGAGTTTTTCCAAACTTGCTCAGGATTAGTATGCAGTATGGATTTGGATTCCTGATTCCAGGAAAATATGCCTGCAGCATCACTTTCCAGTCTCTCTAAATCAGCTGAAGGGTTTCCAAAATCAGCCAGAAATAAAAATGTGTGTGTTGTAGGCTGTGCTCTCTAGCCCAGCATGCCAAGCAGGAGACAGAAGACCCTACTTTAAAGAAGAAGAGCATTAAACCAGAACCTGCCACCAGCGAGGAAGAGGAGGGCGCAGACACTAAACCCTCCAACATCCCAGAGGAAAACAACGTGGATGAGAAACCTCCACTTGGTAAGTGTTCTTTTTGCTGTTTTTTAATTTTTTGTTTTAACTATAACCCCTTAACCATTGTATGTATTGTGTGCGTCTGCAACAGATAGTGCTGAGTCATCCGACACAGAGCTCCCCTGTGAGGGGAGAGATGCTGAGTCGGTCTCTGAGCAGCTGCTGCATCCTGCAGCTGAAAGCAAAGCAACCGACTCAGACAGTGAAGAAAAGAGAGAGGAGGAGACCAAAGCAGAGCCAGAGGTGAGCAGAGAGAGGCACATATGAGGACCTTATCACGGATCATTTCTGAAAAAAAACATTGGCACATGACAGTGTATCGGTATGGTCACCAGTTTGGATCCCTGAACCATCTTAAGGCATTTAACCCGCTGCTGCTGCAGCTCCATGAAAAGAGAGAAAATCAAATTTCTTTTTTGTTTTCACAGTTTTATTACCCCTAATCTTGCGTAGTCTTGTAGTTAACAAAGTGCAGCTGTTCACCATCGTTGCCAGGAGGTGAGATTGGCACTCTTACTGACGTTGGCAAGAAAAATGGAGAACAACGGGCGGTTGTAGCCATCTAGTGAAAACTGTCAGACTTACATGTCAAAGAGTTTTGTCTCGTTTTCTTTCCAACAATACAAGAAATCCACTAATTATGGTTCTATGATTAATTGATTTGTGTCGTTTAAAGTGCGTTTAAAAACAGAACAAATGTTGCTGGGCTGGCTGCCACTCGCATGGGGCCAGAACCGGAAGTCATGATGGGGAAATTTAAAAAGTGGCAAATGGTAACTAGTCTTGAATGTTCCGCAGCAGCAGGAAACTAACACACACACACACACACACACACACACGCACACACACACGCATAGCAGCTGCCCAGTCACTGTAATAATGTGCTGATAGATGGACAGTAGCTCCAGTGTTGTTATATGCCTCTGAAATACACAGACTTTTCATGTCTACTTGTCTCGTCTGTATCTGTTAGTTTGTGTTCGTTTGTTATTTCAAGTGTGTGTGTGTGTGTGTGTGTGTGTGTGTGTGTGTGTGTGTGTGTGTGTGTACGCACACCAAGTCTTGTCTCTGCTCTTTTCTCTGGGCCCAGTGATGCAGTACATAATGCTGTTTGAACAGAAACTGTGTGTGACAGAAACCTAAAAAAGACAAATTGTGTGTTTCTGTGGGTGGGTTGTGTCTACATACCCCTGATTGCTTTGCTTTGGTTCTTACGAGTTCAGAACCACAACACTGCACTTCACTTTTAACAGAACAAATGTTTCCACTAAACCGAATTCAATTAAAAGCAGACGAGAGTTTTTATTTGTGGTTAAGTTTTGTTCTCCAGCTGGTCAGAGTACATCTGGCCCGCATGCCGAAGAGAAGATTAATACATTCTGCCAAAGATGTTTGACGACATGACTAGGGTTTATTTTTTGTGATACTTCTTTGTGTGCTTTTGATTTGTAGTTTCACAATATTTAGTTAAAAATGAATCGAAGCCTGATCTATCTTATTCCTCTGTGCCAGAGAACACAGAACCATGAATACAGACGCTACAGTTTGACTCAATCCCACCTGCACGATCCTGCTGCTGAAATAAGTCACCAGGGCACCAAATCCGCAGCTGAAAGTAGTCCCCAACAAATGCACCATTTACTGAAGGTTGAGTCACGTTTGCTAAAGACTGCAGTGCCCAGCTTTTGTGGGAAACACTTTTTTTTTTTTTTTTTATGATTTTATACAAATCATGACCAGTTTTAAAAGATACACATCTTCAGTAGGAACCCTCAGGCTCAATCTCATGAGATTTGTTGGCGTTAAAAAAGACAGAATATCGTCAGCCTAAGAGCTGTTACGGCCGACCGTCGGACTGATCAGTCGGGTCCCCGAGGTCCAAAAAAATGCCTCAAAACACACTGAGGTGACGCCGACTTGAGCGTACGCTCTGTGCGTGCGCGAAACGTAATACGTCTCTATAGCAGCAGGCGACACTCTGTATTGTTTCCCAGAAAATGAAAACCGGCAGCTGATTGGACGAACAAGTCACGTGGGTCTTTGTTCTCCGGAAATTCACAGCCAGACTGTCATGGCGGCTTCATAAATAGTTCACCAAAATGTGTTTCTGAAAACATTTTAAGCGAGACATAGACCGTGCAGTTGCTGAATCTGTCTTCATTTCAGATCGACAAAGGTCAGTTTAAAAGATTATCGTCAGATTTTGAGAGGCTCATCCGCTCGCCATTTCCGGGTGAGTCCCGACTGCCCTGTCTCTGACTGAGCATGTCAGGTCGGCCCAAATGAAGGCCGACAGCTCCCTCGCCAGACTGTCCGACGGCCGATAATCGGGTTGGTGTGTCAGGGCCCTTACCTACGGGGGCCGGGGAGTGCAAAGCAACATTACAAAGAATGAAACACTTTTACAAATACAAACAAAACAAATGAACATTTTAGAAGCAAAACACTTTTACCAGTCCCGAAACACATTTACAAATGACAGATTCTTCACGGAAAGGGAATGTACCACATACCGGAAGTGATGAGGTGTTGTCGTTGTGGAGCATAGATATATACAGACGTCGCTTTGACTACGGCAGTTCATTGGAACGAATGCGTTAATAGAGCCGCCATCTTGGATCAGGGGAGGCACTCCTCTTTAATGCATCAGCGTCAATGTAGGCAAAGGTCTAACGGAAATAAAATCACTATAAATCGTCAAAATCTCATGCGATGTTCTAGTTTTTTTTTAAACAAAGAGACTAATTAATTAATGTGTTAATACAAAGAATATTTATTATCAGTTCACAGATATGAATACAAACGGAAACTTCACTCTTCTGAACTAAGAGTTTCTGCTTCAAAGTGAAGTTTAAACAGACTGAAATGTCCAGGCTCACTCCTCCACTATTGATTCATTTATTTCTGTGTGTATTTATTTATTTAATGAGACTTAAAGTCATGTTTCGTCGTCCACAGTCCGAGTCCCGCCAGACTCCCTTTAGGAAACCTGTGATTTAAACTTCAGCAGGCTGTGACAGTCCGCTCCGCTCAGTCCTGGTGCTGGTTCTCCCGGGCTTCCCTTCCCTCCAGCGGGCCCAGCAATACGGCCTGGGCCTCCAGCTGCGCGGTGTCGGTTTTGGCTCCCAGGAACGGGCAGTGAGCTCCAGGTCCTGCAGACGGACTCAGCTGCCCCGCTGTAGCTTCTATCAGGCCGCGACTGTCGAGACGTCCCCTGTTTTTCCAATGTTTCCGTCAGGTCCGCGTCCTTTAAAAACTCCAAACACCGACCACACGTAAAGCAAAACCGCGTTAAACTGTTAATGTGTTTGCCACAAAATGGGCAAAACATCCCTCGGACACAGTCCATGTCCGGTCACCATAAACTTCATTCACGCCATATACTCCACAACGACAACACAAATTGGCCGCGCTCACCAACACCACCTCATCACTTCCGTGTCACTTCCGGTATGTGATACATTCCCTTTCCGTGAAGAATCTGTCATTTGTATATTTATATTTGTATATATTTTCCACTGGGCGCGACTTCCGCGTTCTGGCTCTGTTCTGGTTTTATTCCGTCCTCCGCAACACACCATACCACACCAGGAGCATCTCCGAAGTGGCGCGTCTTGCTGCCTGACTCGCAGATTACCGTATATTGTCTCTACAAGTACTCTACAGAACAATCGTGTGTTTATTAAGCTAGTATCTACCTTCCACTCCAAGCACTCCTACAGTCAAACTCCACGTTGATGGCCGGGTTAGCTCAGTTGGTAGAGCAGGCGCACATATATAGAGGTTTACTCCTCGATGCAGCGGCCGTGGGGTCGACTCTGACCTGCGGCCCTCTGCTGCATGTCATTCCCCCCCCTCTCTCCCCTTTCATGTCTTCAGCTGTCCTGTGGTATTAAAGGCCTAAAATGCCTCAAAAAAATTCTTAAAAAAAACAAAAAACTCCATGCCTTCTCTTTTCTGGTTTTGTCTTTATAAAAAATGATTTGTGATGTCTTGTGTTTTTCCACCTCCAAGACGGCTCTCTCGTCGTCCGCGGTGTTTTAGAGGAGGCATAAACGATATTTGGGAGGGTGTTTTTTGGTAAACTGACTGGATACTCCCACTGTTTCCTGCCCGGCTGTCTGAACGCCCCGCAACTCGTCTGAAAATAGACCTGGCGCGTATCTTTAGCGGAGCGGAGAGCTGCTTCATGCACGCTGCTGGGACGCGCCGTGACGTGGCTGCTGGATTATCAAACATTGACTTAAATGGCTGCGATTGCTCGCGGGGGTTGCGACCTGCCCGGAACGCAGTGCAGACGAATGAATTTGGCTTTCTCAAACCAGCAGAGATCCTGAATTCTGTGGGGGGAGGTAGCAGGGACACGTGTGTTAGCCTTCCTGTGTGTTCTGACTGCCTGCCTGTACACATTCTGTAGCTTGCTCCTGTTGACGTGTCTGCTGAGGCAGCTAACGAGGCAGAGAGTTCCAGCTCAGACTTTGAGGAGGAGGTTGGCCCCGGCCCGGTCGAGCCCAGACAAGCTGCCTCTGATCGGGCTGGGGATGGGCTCCCGGCCCCGGATCCAGCCGCTGAGAGCAGCGCGGAGCATAAAGAGGACGACGATGAGCTGAAGCAGGTTAGTGACCTGAGGCTGAATCCAAACTATGTGACTGTGTAACATCCTTCCTGCAACAAACATAAATAACACATACTTTTAACTGTTTTACTTTCAAGTGCTGCCAAGATTTTCATCTCTTTCATTTTTGGCAGTTAATTTCCACGTAAATCTACTCACCTGTCCTTTGGCCACAGTTTCTCGGATCTTAATTCCTGCATTTTCTTTTTCCTGCCCTCGTACAGAAGAGGATATCACTCCAACTTTTCCATAAAGATATGTCAGCTACATGTTGCTCTTTATCGCTCTTTTCTGAGTTGCTGGTGTCCACTATTTAAGTTTGTCCTAGATTTGAGCCAGTACAGCTTTCAGTACTGTATATTCTCATTCTACTCCACCAAACTGCTACATAAATGAGCCGAAATGTTCATCAGTTTTAACCACAACTCATAAAAAGTGGAGTATTTGTTGATTCCTGGCACAGCCAAGCCTTTTTTCCCCTCAGCTCACCCTGTGCACATCTGAATCTTATTCTGCAGAAGATTGTGACTGGCTGAAGTGCATTGTTTGTGCTGTTTAGTTTCCAGTAGGAAACAGTGCATGCAGTTCTCTGCTGAGTCAGTCTTTATATTCTGGCATGTGGAGTTTGGAATTTAATGTCAGCAAACCTGTTGGCAGGAAAGAAAATGTTCAGACGCTTATCGATACTCTTATCAATCGACACTCTTATCGATACTACTATATAAAAAATAGACAAAAGATTTTTTTTTTTTTTTTTTTTTTTGCAGAAATAAGTTAATTTTTTTCCTGTATATCTAATAAGGAAGGGGTTTGGTTTAACCACTATAAGAAATGCCAAATGAGTTCTATCTGGTTGTCAGAACAGCTCACACTACAGTAAGTTCTGCTGAGCAGCTCGTCACTACGTGAATGAAACGTCGTCGATATAGACTATGAAAGACCCAACTTATAAACTAAAATCACAAATGAGCAATAAAATAAAATGATCCTTTAAATCATCCCTACAGGAAAAAGATCGATGAATGAAGCTGTGTATTACATGTTGAGTTTTCCTTCCTCAGGAGACGGAAGCAGTCCCAGATGAAACCTCTGCAGCTGAACAGACAGCCGTCAGTCAAACCGAGGCCTCGGAGGATGAAGACAGCGCTGCAAAGGTGCACTAATGGTTGACATTTCCATACTGTATGTTTCTATATTTGTTGGACACATATCTCTGGGTCTCATTTTGTAGCTAATGTCCACGTGCCAGTCCTGCAACTCGGTGCAGCTTTTTGCTGTATACACTGGAGAGGATCCAATCTGTCTCATGAGTAGGAAAAAAAGAAATGAGGCAACATAGTAAGAGAAACTCTCCCTGAAAGGGGTTTATTGCCACAATAAGTTACACTCACGTGGAATTTGCCTTTGTGAGTGCTGCATACAAAACATTCAAACAAACCCAAAACCATTAATATGAAATGAACAATGAATACAGAAACAAATATGTACATACAAAGTAACTTTTGCCTAAGAAAAAAAGAGGCTGAGGCACGGTTTGAGTGCAGAATGTGCAAAAAATACATAGTACGTGCTATGGGCAGGTCTGTTGTTGACCTGTTGATTCCTGTTGCAGGAGCCCGGCACGACTGTCCTGACGCCTCAGGAGACCAATGACCAGCAGACAGAGAGGGAAGCCCCGCCCCCCGCAGGTAGGAACAACCAATGAGCCGTGTGATGACCAGGTTGTTGTTTACATGTTATGTATGGCATCTTCTCAGTCTCTTTCTCACCGCGCTGACGAGAATCGCACGCTGTTGTGAAGAAACTGCTCTGAGGTCTTTTTCCTTTCCTTTTCAAAGCCGCTGATGAAAGACCACGGGATGGTTTTACATTTCATTATGAAAGTCTTGGCAATCGCACAGTATCAGGTGTCCACGTTTGTTTCCACACTTGAAATAGTTTTAAAAATGGTATTACCAGTTGTTGCACACACATAAAAGTCACTGCAAGGTTGATAAACAAAAAGTTAAAGCTTGATTTAACTTCATAATCCTCATAATTAAGCTGGAACGATGGAATGTTTGTTACAAAAACAGTTGTAATTATTATTTTGTTGATTAACTAATCCTTTCAGCTCTAAAATGTCTACATTATTATGGCCTGTATTTTAATTTATTGAATTGGTAAAATACAGCAGCTGCTTTCAACAAGATGTCTCAGCTCGCTGTGTCATGTCATGGACACTTTACATTCACAGGAAAACTCTGAGATTTGTTTTTGAAATTGGGGATTTAGTTTTCATCATAAAGGAGCAGGAAAACAAGTGGCCCTACCACTTTGAATTTGACTGGATTTTGTAGTCCATTTTGAGTCCAATGAAAACTTGAAAAGGTCTGTTCTGCCAAAGGATAAAAAGTGTTTGTATGTTTTGTAGGGCTGTCAGCATTAACGCGTTAATCGCGATGCGATTAAGGGCCGAGCATAACGCGCTCATTCTTTTTTAATCGCATGCCGCCGTTTATTAATTTATTTTACACTTCACTCGGCTTTGCGTCGTGCCTAACAGGCTACTATTTTGACCCTTTGCAGCACCGTTACTTATCATCAAGCTGTCATACTTCCTCGTAACACATCCTGCTGCTGCAGGCATGATGGAGAAACACAGCAGCAATGACTCTGAATGGAGCTTTTTATTTTCCAAAACTCCCGGACAGCTCAGTAGACAAATCGAAAGCCATATTAAAATATCACCGAAGCACGTCAAGCTTGAGCTACCACCTACGAGCTAAGCATAGTAGTACAGTTAACGTGACTTGGGTTGATGCTAGCAGGCTCAGCTAAAGCACTATTTTGGAGAGTGCTACTCGCCAACCTGTTCATGAAACCAAATCAAATTACTACAGCTCTTGCAAAACGGCTGGCAACTAACTGCAGCCGGAGACGGCCGGAGACATTTGCACAACCGCAGGCAGCAAAACAATGTGCTGAAGAGCCCAAGAGCCTTTTCTTTTTTTTTCACTGAAAATTAGGCCCTATGTTCCCACATGTCTAAAACAAATTCAAAATTAGGCCCTATGTTCCCACATGTCTAAAACAAATTCAAAATTAGGCCCTATGTTCCCACATTTCCTTTTTCATAAATTTGTATCAGATTTTATCCCCCTAATCCCTAACCCTAAAAAATGTTGTGGGAAGATAGGGCTTAAATTGAAGGGAAATGTAGGAACACACCTAATTTTGAAAATGTCCTAGAAATGTGGGACCATAGGGCTGACCCCGGACTTTCAGCCAGGAGACCAGGGTTCGTAGCAGAGCCGGTGAACCGCAATCAATGAGCCTTCTAAGGATGTAGCCACTCCCCGCCCCGCTGCTGTACTGCACATGCGGAAGACAAACGCACGCACAGAGATTCCTCGATTTATAATACGTACTTTATGCTGAAAGAGTGGTCTCTATGAATATTTGTTTGTTTTTGTAATTTGGATGAACAGACCTTTTAAAATGTTCCAATACTCTTGAAATGCATTTCCAAAAGTGCCATTTTATTAAGGAGGAAAAAGATACGTACTGTATTTCGTTTTTTGTTGGCAGCATTGTGTCTCTAGCCGTTTAAATGCAAAACGTTTGGCTCATTTAATTTTATTTGGGGGATAAAAGGGGGAAAAGTAAGACAAAGTTTAAGATTTGACCTTGATGCGTTTGAACTCGAAGCCAACGCTTGGAAAGAGTTTGAACGGCCCTGGCAGCTCTGTTCAGACAAGTTTTCCACAACGCTAGTCACTGTTTAACATCTCAAAGGGTTTTATAAAGCTTGTCAGAGCTCGTTAAGCAAACTGGAGCAATCAATTAGTCATCTGGAACGCAAGCACCTCATTTACCAAAGTTTTTGAAATGAATCCATGACTTAGGTGCAGAAATTAAAGTTGAAGAGACATGTCTCTCAGCAGGCTCTTAGACTTGACAAACTCGGGTGTAACTGATAACATTACTAATCGCTGCGTTGCAACAATTGCTTGAACAGTAATTAGTTCTGGCTGTCCTTTTGTTGCCATGACGAGTTAAAATGTCTGCTGTGACAAAGGATTATGAGCGACATTGGAAACAAAGAAACGAGAGTGGTCTGATGTTATCAAGATTTATTCAGAGACAATAACTTCAGCAGTCTGTACATATAGTTTTACCATGGTAACAACTATTCTTCCTGGGGTTATTAATTCCACATTATAAATAAAATATAGTTCTACTGATACCTTCATATTTCCTTCTCAACAAACGTTTGACACAAGTAACCAATGGACACGTTGTACCAGTGTACAATAGGGTTGGGTATCTATAAAAACATAAAAATAAACGGTGCCTGAACCGATACTTTAAAAAAAAAAAAAAAAAAAAAATGACAGTCGGTGACATTAAGGAATGGTTTGTTTATTGCTAAGGTCATATGGTCAAAATTGAATGATTTATTAAAGGTGCTCTAAGCGATGTCACGTGTTTTTTAGGCTACAACATTTTTTGTCACATACAGCAAACATCTCCTCACTATCTGCTAGCTGCCTGTCCCCTGAACACACTGTAAAAAAACATCTTCTCACTATCTGCTAGCTGCCTGTCCCTGAACACACTGTAAAAAAAACATCTCCTCACTATGTGCTAGCTGCCTGTCCCCTGAACACACTGTAAAAAAAACATTTCACTATCTGCTAGCTGCCTGTCCCCTGAACACACTGTAAAAAAAAAAATCTCCTCACTATCTGCTAGCTCCCTGTCCCCTGAACACACTGTAAAAAAAAACATCTCCTCACTATCTGCTAGCTCCCTGTCCCCTGAACACACTGTAAAAAAAACATCTCCTCACTATCTGCCTGTCCCCTGAACACACTGTAAAAAAAACATCTCACTATCTGCTAGCTGCCTGTCCCCTGAACACACTGTAAAAAAAACATCTCCTCACTATCTGCTAGCTCCCTGTCCCCTGAACACACTGTAAAAAAACATCTCCTCACTATCTGCTAGCTGCCTGTCCCCTGAACACACTGTAAAAAAACATCTCCTCACTATCTGCTAGCTCCCTGTCCCCTGAACACACTGTAAAAAAAACATCTCCTCACTATCTGCCTGTCCCCTGAACACACTGTAAAAAACACACAAAAAAAACACTGTCTCTGTAGACAACCCAGGCTCCACAAACAGCAACAAAAACAAACTGGCCAACCTGCACCACCAAACATAACAAACAGTGTTCCAGCCAATAACTGACAAGAAGGATTTGGGGGTGGGGGTTGGGGGGTTAGTGCACGGAAGGGAGGGGGAGGGGACGGGATGAGGAGGAGGGAGGGGTGAGCTAGCCTCAGTTTTGTTTGACAATACATCGGACGTCAACAAGAAGAGCCGTCACCCAACATCACTTAGAGCACCTTTAATATTGTAATAACTTATTTCACCAGTAAATTGCTCTTAAACGACAAAACAACAACTAGATGGGAAAAGGGTATATTTCAATAACTTTGAATGCACCACGAGGCTTACCAGTTTCAAGTGAACGTTGAATCTGTGTTGTTTTTTCGACAGCGGCAGACTGTTGTACGTCCTGGGGTTGGAATCCTCTATAGTGAAATACTGTCACTTTACACAATTTAGCTGTCAGCATTTTAAGCGTGTTTAATCCAGCTGCTAGCTAACGTTACCTGCTGTCAAGTGTAACTCTAACTAGCGTCACGTGCAGCGATGCTTCTGTTGCCTCTAACGTCTGTTTTGGAGCATCAGAAGGCAGCGCAGACATTGAAGTGGCACCGAAATCCGCGTTGTTCTTAGGTCCGGTAGATACCGGTCGTTTAGGTAGATACCGGTGGGGTCTCGGTACCCAACGTACTAAGGTAAGCAACAGAACATGAATCCACATTCACATCCCACTATCATATGCAGTTTAAGATGATATCTTTTTGACTAATTGCCAATTTTACTCCCTTTTTAAAAAACTGTAATCTCACTTGTAATGTGTTAAATGCAGTGGAAATATGTTTTACATATTACAGATGTTGTGACATCGCCCTCTGGTAAACATTAGGGGTGGGAATCACCAGAGGCCTAACGATACCATATCATCATGATACTTGTCACCATAAGATATTATGATTTCAAACATATTGCATTAATTTGCGATGTATTGCAATTTATTACTTTTTTTCCAACTTCAAAATGTTCCCAATTTCAAATGATGTCCCCAAAATATAACTTTTTCAACATCTGTTTTAAGATCCATTTGTCGTTATTGCTGCAAAATGGGATTGTCAAGCAGACAAACACACATATAATAAAAGATCGTTACTTGGCGTCTGTGCATCGCTACAGTATTGCCACGGAAAATATCACAATGCTATGCTGTATAGATCCCCCCCACCCCTAGTAAACATTATGCATTCTAAACATCAGCATGCATTCAGCTCCAAGCACAGTTGTGCCTGAATACAGGCTCACAGAGCTGCCTGCAGGGCTGCAGACACTCTGGCTTTATTCGCTCAGAATCCCATGAGAAATAAATGAACCCCGAAGACATTTGTTAAGAAACATGCGGAACATTATTTAAAGTGCTCATATTATGCTCATTTTCAGGTTCATAATTGTATTTAGAGGTTGTATCAGAATAGGTTTACATGGTTTCATTTTCAAAAAACACCATATTTTTGTTGTACTGCACATTGCTGTAGCTCCTCTTTTCACCCTGTGTGTTGAGCTCTCTGTTTTAGCTACAGAGTGAGGCATCACACTTCTGTTCTATCTTTGTTGGGAGTTGCACATGCTCAGTAGCTAGGTAAGGACTACTAGCCAGTCAGAAGCAGAGTATGAGGGCGTGCCCTGACAGTACCTAGGTAAGGACTACTAGCCAGTCAGAAGCAGAGTATGAGGGCGTGCCCTGACAGTACCTAGGTAAGGACTACTAGCCAGTCAGAAGCAGAGTATGAGGGCGTGTCCTGACAGTACCTAGGTAAGGACTACTAGCCAGTCAGAAGCAGAGTATGAGGGCGTGCCCTGACAGTAGCTAGGTAAGGACTACTAGCCAGTCAGAAGCAGAGTATGAGGGCGTGCCCTGACAGTAGCTAGGTAAGGACTACTAGCCAGTCAGAAGCAGAGTATGAGGGCGTGCCCTGACAGTATCTAGGTAAGGACTACTAGCCAGTCAGAAGCAGAGTATGAGGGCGTGCCCTGACAGTAGCTAGGTAAGGACTACTAGCCAGTCAGAAGCAGAGTATGAGGGCGTGCCCTGACAGTAGCTAGGTAAGGACTACTAGCCAGTCAGAAGCAGAGTATGAGGGCGTGCCACGCTAGCAGCTAGGCGAGCATTACAACGTGTCTTGTCTCTGAAGTAAAGGCTGGACTACAATAGAGCTGTTTGGAGCAGTTCATGAACAGTGTTTTCTGTTGGAGATGGTAAGTCCCTTTGGGGTTGGTTGTCACCGGGATGCAGAGCTAGAGTTCAGTAGGGTGACAGCCGCAGGAAAGAAGCTTCCTCTGAACCTGCTGGTACGGGTGCGGAGAGATCTGAAACGCCTCCCTGAGGGGAGTGGGGTGAACAGTCTGTGGTGTGTAAAAATACATTCGATTAGGACTTTATAATGGTGTTTTTTTAATCTTTTTTTCAGACCCTGATTCTGAAAATCCTGATGAAGAGGAGGAAAATGAGGAGAAATCTAAGGTACCCTAAAACATTTAGTTGGAGGGAGTGTTGTCGTAGTCTGGCTGTAGACTAACCTGACAACAAGTTAGTCTTGTGGGGCGCCTGGATAGCTCACCTGGTTGAGCGTGGGCCCCATGTACTAAGGCTCACACAGCAGCCGCGGGTTCGATTCCGACCTGTTTGCTGCATGTGATTCCCCCTCCCTCTCCCCTTTCACATCTTCAGCTGTCCTGTATAATAAAGGCCTAAAATGCCCTAACAATTCTCTTCTCTTGTTGGAAGAGAATTTGAATCTAAACACAAGAACATGTACAAAAACAATTGGTAATAATTATAGTAGTAATAAGTTTGTGTGTGTGTTGACTCAGAGCACAGAGGGCAGTGACCTCACCCCCCCGCTGAAGCCTGAAGACCAGACTGAGGCATCACCACCCCCCCCAGAGGACCCCGTCTCTAACACTGGTAACAGTTACTGTACTCTCCTCCAGTACACCACACTCTAGTCCTACCCAAAACATACAGTATACAACCCAACCTTTTTAACACTAAACAAAACCCTTTTATCTCAAACTTTTATTCACTCCCTCCAGGATTTGCGATCGCGCCAATTCACGCAAATTCAACCAATCACCGCCACTTTTCCGCAAATTTCACCAATAACCGGAGTTTCCTGCGACTACCGACAATCCCAGCAGTCCCACGTGTCGTCAGTATGTGACTCTGAGAGCCAATGACCAAGCGGGGGGGAGAGAGAGCTGGTTTCTGATATGAAGACGAGACTTGAACATCTCACATTTACCAACAAAACGTACAGCGAAAGACCGTGCAGAACATTTCAGAGCGTCGTGCCAACCTGTAGACATTTTAACATCAATGTACGCGGTAACGATTTTTCACTCTAAAGTCAGCGGCTGCTGTTTCAATCTGTCGGCTGTCTGCAGCGGGTGGGCGCGGGGCTGCTGCTCATACAGTTCCCCCTGCGACTGACGCGCACACACACAGACACACACGGTGGATGCAGGAAAAACCAGAGATGAGACGACACGATGACCTAAATTGAGGACAGCTGTGGTCGTTATTGTAAGTGCAATGATAAGTTAACGTCCAATAAGTACTTTATCAAACCGTATGAATGTGTGTCCCAGGCCAGGAGAGGAAATTAACTAACAATGTAAAGATCAACAAGCCACTGACACATGTGTTCAGATTTGATTCATTCAATAAATTATTTTGTGTCTTAAATCCACCAGCCATGTTCATATTATACCAACATCTGCAGCATCCTGAGCCTTTTTGGTTACTAGGAAATCTCAGCCCAGAGTAGTTTTATTCTCCCCAAAACAAGTTTCCTTTTTATTTTGAAAGAACTATACAAAAAAAAACGTTCATTGTCTTCCGCCACTTCATTGCAACAAACAACATTTTTTTACAAAAGCTCCCGCGAAATCAGGCATTTTGGGCCGCAACAATCTCAAAAAAAGGCAGCGAAATCCTGGAGGGACTGAATATTGGTTAAACACAGTATTTTCAAATCTCTTAATATTCATGAATATACCCTGAATATGTTTTATTACTTTGGAATTATTTTGGAAAGTTGGTCGTAATTTTGTAGTTATGGTCATTTATGTTTCTCTTTTAAATGTCTATATCCACCAGAAGGAAATAGTTTTTAGAAGTAAAATATGATGTTTTTAAAATGTTTAGTGAATTTAGTACCAATGGTGATTTAAGTCACACTTATAAGTCACACTGATGATGACCCTGATGAAGTCAAGATAGCCAAAAACGTGTGTGTGTTGTAGAAGAGTCAGAAGAGCAGTGTACTTTTCTTTTCATGCCTCTTTCTACTACTACTCCGCTACATTTCAGAGAGAAATATTGTACTTTTTACTCCACTACATTCATCTGTTACAGCTTTAGTTACTTGTTACTTTAGTTACTCCACTACATTCATCTGTTACAGCTTTAGTTACTAGTTACTTTAGTTACTCCACTACATTCATCTGTTACAGCTTTAGTTACTAGTTACTTTAGTTACTCCACTACATTCATCTGTTACAGCTTTAGTTACTTGTTACTTTAGTTACTCCACTACATTCATCTGTTACAGCTTTAGTTACTAGTTACTTTACACATTAAGATTACTGCACACAAAACACATGTAGTTTATAAAATCTGATGTTTTATTCTAAAGTAAACTAGCCAAAAATATAACGGCTACAAGTCCAGCTGAGATGATCAGACCATTAAACACACAACTGGTTGGAGCCTTTACACTTTCTACAATGGGAGGATTTTACTTTACTTTTAATACTTTAACTACATTTTCCTGATGATACTTGCATACTTTCACTTAAGTAACATTTTCAATGCAGGACTTTTACTTGGAGTATTTTTACAGTGTGGTATCAGTACTTTTACTGAAGGATCTGAATACTTCTTCTTTCGCAGCAGAAGAGCAACTAGACCCAGAAGTCAACATCATCCTCAACATCGAAGTCAGCGACAGCGAGGCGGCCGAGCCAGAAACTGTCCAACCGCTCCCTGAGGAGGCGACAGAGTCCGGACAAGAACCCCAAACTCCCAAGAGGAGGAAGAAGAAAAACAAGAGCAAAAAGGATGTAGAGACGCCAACTGCAGATCCCCCGAGCACAGACTCATCGACCGCAGATACGTCCAGCGATACTACTCTGATCACCAAGACTGGCAAAAAGAAAAAGAGAGCAGTGGAGGTGGTGGCAGAGGAAGAGACGGATCAGAAGCAAGAGGAGGAGGAGGAGGAGGAGGAGGAGGACATGTCTCAGGCCACTTCACCAGAGAAGAAGAAGAAGAAGAAGGCTAAGAAAAGGAAAAGGGAGCTGAAAGAAGTAGAAGAGAAAGACGAGGGGGCTCCCGTCACTCCTTCAGACAAGAAGATCAAAAAGAGAAAGGTGAAAGATGTAGAAGAGGAGCAGAGCGAGGCAGCGGGAGTGGAGGAAGAGGAGAGTCTCGTGAGTCCGGCAACAGATGAGAAGAAGAAGAAGAAAAAGAGGAAAAAAGAGGGCCGACAAGAGGGCGAGGAGGTGCAGTCTGATGAGAGAACAGCAGGGGGAGACGGAGACACAGCAAAGCATCTGGAGGCCACAGGTACTCAGAAATATACATCAGCTCCTTTTAATCAGTATTTATTATCAGTATTGGTCGGTTGAAGTACTGCATTTAAGTACAAGTTTGTAGTTGTACAAATTGGGTATTTCCATTTTAGGCTACTTTCTACAACACTACATATCAGGGGAGAACATTGTACTTTTTTACTTTACTGCATTTATCTGACAGCTGTAGTTTGTAGTAACTTTAGGATTAAATACTTGCACAAAAAACCGTTTGAGTTTCTAAAATGATATTCTGAGGCTCAAACTCCTAAAATATCAATATTAATAAAGTTATAAATAAATAAATTAAAAAAGTAATAGTAATAACACGGTAGCATTACAATCCGAGGCGACATCCTGCTGCCTAAGAGCTGTTACACACCAACCAGACGGCCGACCGTCGGACTGATCAGTCGGGTCCCCGAGGTCCAAAAAAATGCCTCAAAACACACTGAGGTGACGCCGACTTGAGCGTACGCTCTGTGCGTGCGCGAAACGTAATACGACTCCATAGCAGCGGGCGGCGCTTCTCTGTATTGTTTCCCAGAAAATGAAAACCGGCAGCTGATTGGACGAATGTGTCACATGGGTCTTTGTTCTCCGGAAATTCACAGCCAGACTGTCATGGCGGCTTGTTCAGAATACTATTACATATATACATATTGTAGTAAAGTATAACTTGTACTAGGTATACTATATAACTGTAGTTCACCGAAACGTGTTTCTGAAAACATTTGAAGAGAGAAACAGGCCGTGCAGCTGCTGAATCTGTCTTCATTTCAGATTGACAAAGGTCAGTTTAAGAGATTTTCATCAGATTTTGAGAGACTCATCCGCTCGCCATTTCCAGGTGAGTCCCGACTGTCCTGTCTCTGACTGAGCATGTCAGGTCGGCCCAAATGAAGGCCGACAGCTCCTACAACGGACTACGACACGGAACACACCGAACTCGAACCGACTGTCCCACGGCCGATTATCGGGTTGGTGTGTCAGGGCCCTAAGGCTGCGTTCAGACTGCCTGTGTCGGCCGGTCTGGCAAAAACGCAGGTCTTTCCTCTCATGTTGAATGGGAGAAGTGCGTTTAGGCTGCAGGAGGGAGGGGGGGGCGGGGGTTGGACACGCAAAAAAACGTCTGCGGTTGAGATCGACTCAACTAATGGAGAAACGCAATCCCATGTCTGTGTGTTTTGAGGCGGTGTTATGGCGGTTTTCCACCTGCTCTACTCGGCTCGACTCAGCCGAGGTGCGCCGTTGTCCTTTTTCCATTGCAGATTTAGTACCGCCTCATGCGTGAGGCGAGCGTGGCTGGTCGTCATAGTGACGCCGCAGGAAACTGCCGGGACCTAACGCGACACACACACACAGAACGTGGAAGGTGTGTTGTTTTTGGTTCTCTGCATGTGGCTGTTTGCCAGAAGACACATTTAGTTTCTAAAGAAGCTGGAGGCAGCAAAAAACCCACCGCTGGTTTGTTCAGGACACCCCCGTCTGTTGCTATAGCAATGATGACACAGTGATTGGTGACGATTCTCTCCGACCAGTCAGGTGTCTGCAGGTTTTCATGTCACCTTTTGGTATCGCCTCAGCTCACTGGGAACCTCCACGGAGGAGATACTACATAAAGTACCTGTTGGCAGGTACCAGGGACTTTTTATCAGAATGGAAAACCTAAAAAGGAGAGTAGAGTCGCCGGATCACTTTTTTTTTTTTGGTGTGAATGTCCATTAATGGCACTTACTTGACTATACTTCTTCCTCTCCGAACTCCTTTTAGACGGCGACTCCTCTCAGCTCTCCTCGGCCAAAAAGAAACACCGCCCCAAGAAGAGACTGAGCCTGGCGAAGAGGCTGAGGCGCCACAGGCAGGAGGAGACGGCCATGATGAATCAGAAGTGGAAGGAGAAGAAGCTCGCTAAGAAGTCTGTGGACTTTTTCCTTTGGCATCCTTATGTCTAAAACTTCCCATTATGTACACTGTTAGTACTACTTTATCAGCTGTTGTAAGTGTACGTAGTTCAGATTCAAATGTAATGAAATAACCACATAATGAGCTATAGAATATTTTTGGAAATAGAAATGTATTTCAGTACTTAATTACACAAACAAAAGGGCAAAACAATGGAGCATCAAAAAGTAAAATATCTTTACCATAGGAATGCCCAAAAGCTTTTTTTGGTCATACATAGAAAAAAAAATAAAAAATTCAATAACTCAATATAAAAAGAAATGCATAATGTGTATTTTGATGAAATGTTACAGTTTTAAAGGGGCAATAACAAATGCATAAATATATTTAGGCAATGTGTAAGAATTATGGAATAATAAGGATAATGTGACATTTATATAACATTTACTGTTTTCCCCAGACTAAAACGGGTGAAAGGGGCGGCGGAGGAGACCCCTGATGCTGCTCAGCAGGATGACGACACACCAAAGAAGAAGAAAAAGACGAAAATGAACATGGAACCAGAAGAGAACTCTTCAAAGGAAAACCAGCCGCCAAAGAAGAAAAAGAAGAGATTGGTGGAGGTGGAGGAGGAGGATGAAGGCAGCACTCTGCCTGCTGAGCCTCCTGAAGTCGACTCGTCTCCACTTTCAAAGGAAATCAAGAAGAAGAAGAAGAAGAAAAAGATGGAGGCGGGAGAAGGCGAGGAGACGGCTCCCGTGCCCGTCGCTGTGAGCCAGGACGGACCTGCCAAGAAAAAGAGTAAGAGACTTTATCATTGTTAATCTATTCATTTTATTGATTGTTTAATCAAGAAAATGTTAGAAAATAGGGTAACACTTTACTTGACGGTATCTACATAAGAGTGACATGACACTGTCATGAACGCATCATAAACATTATAAACAAGTCATAAACGTTTTGTTATGACAAGTTATGGTTAGGGTTCATGTGTCATGACTGTGTGTGATACATTTGGTGTCATGTAGGGCTGGGCAATATTTCAATATTATATCTATCGTGACATGAGATTAGATATCGTCTTAGATTTTGAAGAATTGTAATATCGTTACACGGTAAGTGTTGTCTTTTCCTGGTTTTAAAGGCTGCATTACAGTAAAGTGATGTCATGTTCTGAACTGACCAGACTGTTCTCTCTGTTCTATTATTTGCCTTTACCCACTGAGTCATTATATCCACATTATGATGGTTATTTATCTAACATCTAAATGTGGAAGATATTTTGTGAAAGCACCAATTGTCAACCTTACAATATCGTTGCAATATCGACATCGAGCTGTTTGGTCAAAAATATCGTGATATTTGATTTTCTCCATATCGCCCAGCCCTAGTGTCATGTGTTCATGACAGTGTCATGTCACTCTTATGTAGATACCTTCAAGTAAAGTGTTACCGAAAATAGTTCCCAGTTCATGTCACTCTGTGCTGAAGACTGACCATGGTGTCTGTAACATGTGCTTTAGGCTGTCTTGATTAGGGCTGATTTATGGTTCTGTGGAGGCTCCAGTCAGAGCTCTCTCCGTAGCCTACGTAGGTGGCATGAAGTTTATACTTGTGCGCTGGTGTGTGCGTCAATCTCTTTCTTCAAGAGAATAGCAGGGTGTGTGTGCGCGTTGATCTCTTTAAGAGAATAGCTGTGTGTGTGTGTGTGGTTGAGTGAGAGAGAGAGAGAGAGTGATGGTGATTATCTTCAGAGTGAGTAGTGACTCTAGAGTCCTAGTGAGAGAAACAAAGAGTCTCCCCTGTTCTTTCTGACCACGGGGGGAGATCTGGAGCAGGAGAAGTTAACCCTCATAGTTTGTAGGGAAAAAAACCGACGTAGTTTTATATTTGTGTTAGTTAGAGTTTATTTCTGTTTCTCCTGATTGAACACCTAGAAGAACACTTTTCAAAAGCCAAAAGGATCATTCTTGTTCTGTGTGATTTCAACATACATTTCTGTGCGATTTCATTTCCGTTTACTCTTTTCTTTTGTCTTTAAACTAGGGCTGTCAATCAATTAAAAAATGTAATCTAATTAATGACATACTCTGTGATTAATTAATCGAAACTAATCGCATACATAATTAACGGTGCCTGAACTGAACTTTTTAAGAAAGTAAGAAAAGAAAAAAAAAAAGGGTACTAAACAACAGTTGGTGACATTAAAGAACGGGCTTGTTTATTGCTAAGGTCATATGGTTAAAATTAAATGATTTAATAATAATGTATAACAATAACAATAACTTATTTCACTAGTAAACTGCTGTTGAACGACAAAAACAACCACCAGATGGGAAAAAGGACATTTACAATAACTTCAAATGCACCACGGGGCTGTAGTTTACCAGTTTCATTGAACACACCGTCTGTGTTGTTTCTCCGACCAGCTGCAGATTGTTACATCCCGGTGTTGAATCCTCTCCAGTAAAACACAATCACACTTTACACCGTTTAGTGTTAGCTGTCAGCATTTTAACCCTGTTTAATCTAGCTACTAGCTAGCGGTAGGCTAACGTTAGCTGCTGTTGAGTATAGTGTTAACTAGCTAGCGGTAGGCTAACGTTAGCTGCTGTTGAGTATAGTGTTAACTAGCTAGCGGTAGGCTAACGTTAGCTGCTGTCGAGTATAGTGTTAACTAGCTAGCGGTAGGCTAACGTTAGCTGCTGTTGAGTATAGTGTTAACTAGCTAGCGGTAGGCTAATGTTAACTGCTGTCGAGTATAGTGTTAACTAGCTAGCGGTAGGCTAATGTTAGCTGCTGTCGAGTATAGTGTTAACTAGCTAGCGGTAGGCTAACGTTAGCTGCTGTCGAGTATAGTGTTAACTAGCTAGCGGTGAGGCTAACGTTAGCTGCTGTTGAGTATAGTGTTAACTAGCTAACTGTAGGCTAACGTTAGCTGCTGTCGAGTATAGTGTTAACTAGCTAGCGGTAGGCTAACGTTAGCTGCTGTCGAGTATAGTGTTAACTAGCTAGCGGTAGGCTAACGTTAGCTGCTGTTGAGTATAGTGTTAACTAGCGTCACATGCAGCGGTGTTAGTGTTTCCTGTAACGTCTGTTTCAGAGCAGCAGAGAGAAGAGCAGACATATCAGTGGCACCAGATTTTCGTCTGTATGCAAACGTCAATATGGAATGGATTAATCTGCGTTAATTTTTTTAACGCGTTATTTTTTCTCAGATTAATTAATCGAAATTAACGCGTTATTTTGACAGCCCTACTTTAAACATTTAACGATGTGTCCACTCATGTGACATCCCTGCGGCATGCAGATCCTGATAGCCCAGGTTCTCCTGAAAGAAATGTCTAGAACTTGATTGTGCATAACAGGGTTGAGATTATACAGGCATGACTACACAAGGAGACCAGGCAGACAAAAGATGGAAAAAAGGGCTAAGACCTCAGAGGGTTCAAAGTATCAAGTGTCCTGACAAGCCTGGAGCCTGAAGTCCAGAGCTTGTATTCCCCTGATTCCCACCGCCAAGAACCAGACCGGAACATTTAGCGATCACACTGATGTGTACCGTGCCCGAGTCCAACCGAACCGTGCCCACAGTTTAGCATTCCGTGCCCAGGCATGGTACGGAGCGATCGTACTAGTCAAAGGAAGCGGGCTCTGGGGTCACACGTGCTCGGCCGAGTGTGAGTACGCCCCGAGCTGCAGCAGTTCTGACATAAATTAGTGATTTAGAAAATACATATTCTATTGACTTGCATTCTTATGAACATCAGCATGTGGTGACGTTATTGTGTGTCATGTGTGTTGTGTGCTGCCTGATGTTTGCAGAGAAGAACAGATTAAAGGAGAAACTGAAAGAGACGGAACCATCTGCAGACCAACAAGCTACTTCTACAGTAAGAAACCCCAACACATCCAACGTGACATCATGACCGCGTAAACATACACGCCACTTTCAAAGTGGTTGCAGACTGATCTCAATAAGTGGCGTATGTATGACACGCCAATTCGTATGCAATTTTGGCGTGTTATCAGGACGCATAATCGCTTTTCGGACGGTTTCGGTTCGGAAAAGAAGAACAGGACGGTTGGGTTTAGTAAACGTGGGGCGCGGAACACGATCCCCGGTCTCCTGGGTGAAAGTCCTGTGTTTGACCCATTCCCCCCAACCAACCTCCCTATGTGGATTTTTGCCCTTTCATACTACTAAATACGGCGTAAATTGACACACAATCGCAAGGTAATGTAAGTCAATGGAGGCCAAACGGCGTTGATAAACACGCTAAAAAGCTAGTATGCGTCTTGATAACACGCCAAAATGGCACACGGATTGGCGTGTCATACATATGCCACTTATTGATCAGTCTGACACATCAGACTTTAATAATTGCCACATGTATGTATGTATGTTTGACTATGATGTACAAGAAGCTAAACATTTAGCCGAAAAAGTGTTGGGAGCATGTGTTTAAGATCAAAAACCTGCAGGGCATTAGGCTCACTCAATTACTACATTTATTTATATTTTAACCAAATTCTTTTTTTCTTTCTGATATTTCCAGAAAAAGAAATCCTCCAAAAAGATGATCATCTCTGATTAAATGTGGGTAGGTTGAACGTTTTCACCTCCCGTTTGGTCTGAAGTTACTGAAACGGTTTTGTGATATTACCTTTTAGATCCATTTCATGTAAATTCAGGCTCTGCAACTTTTCAAGAATACAGTTTTCTGTGCTGAGAGCTGCATACATGGCTCATCTCACCTATGTTTGAAAAACATTTGCTGAGATGGACTTTTTATTTTTACCCCTAGGGATTTATGGTTTACAATCAAATGCATCACAGTAGAACATAATGGGCTTTACTGACAGACCCAGAAGTGAAATATAAAGCAGCTGTATATAATAAGCACATTATGTCCCTCCCCCCACAGTGTTTTCTGATCTGACGTCAGTGAAGAGTGATTGGATCTTGGACCTAACAGCCCCCCCCAAAGGACAATCTGCATTGTGTTCGTGCCTTTACTCTGGAGTGTCTGCCTAGGATCAACATCAGTGTCTTTAGCTGTAAAACTGTGAAAACAATACAACAACTAATATTATCAAAGAAGGCAATTGTTTGCAATCTTCCCATACTAGTGCAAATGCTAAACCATACTGATTTTTTAAATGTTTTCTGTTTTGATGGGTACCGTAGATGAGTTTAACGCGCTGTGAATCGTAAACATAAGTTTTTAGTTATCAGTTAAACATTTTTCTACTCCGTTTGGTTTTTAAAGTAGAAACATGTGCTTTTACTTTTCGTTTAGTCATAAAGCTGTGATATTCTGTTGGTTTTGTTTACAGAGTTCTGTCGTTTACACACTTTTCTTATTAATCCCAGACACATTAACTATGCATCTGATTAAATCTTGCTGCGTGGGAGGAATCTGAACACGTTTCACTACTGGGATATTAGTTGGTGTTCTAAAAGCCAACATGTGTGAGAGAAAATAAAACTTGCTTTCATTTTGCAGTAGCAGTGAGTTTTGCTATTTCACCTTCACACTGTTACACACGTGGCATTCACGTCCTATGGGAGTTACCAGTTTTCTACATTGAGTACTTTTACTTATAATATTTTAAGTACATGTTGCTGATGATACTTCAATGCAGGACTTTTATTTGTAACAGTATTTTTTTTTTTTTTACATTGTGGTATTACTACTTTTACTTAAAGTGCTCATATTATGCTCATTTTCAGGTTCATAATTGTATTTAGAGGTTATATCAGAATAGGTTTACATGGTTTAATTCTCAAAAACACCATATTTTTGTTGTACTGCACATTGCTGCAGCTCCTCTTTTCACCCTGTGTGTTGAGCTCTCTGTTTTAGCTACAGAGTGAGACATCTCACTTCTGTTCCATCTTTGTTGGGAGTTGCACATGCTCAGTAGCTAGGTAAGGACTACTAGCCAGTCAGCAGCAGAGTATGAGGGCGTGTCCTGACAGTACCTAGGTAAGGACTACTAGCCAGTCAGAAGCAGAGTATGAGGGCGTGCCCTGCTAGCAGCTAGGTGAGCATTATAACGTGTGTTCCAAAGTGACCACGTTTGTCTCTGAAGTAAAGGCTGGACTACAATAGAGCTGTTTGGAGCAGTTGGTGAACAGTGTTTTCTGTTGGAGATGGTAAGTCCCTTTGGGGGGGACTTTGGGCTTTTTCACTTTGTAAACCTATAACATGCACAAAAAAGATATATAACACAATAAAGGAAAGGGGAAAAGCCGAAAACCATAATATGAGCACTTTAAAGGATCTGAATACTTCTTCCACCACTGGACATATCCTACAGAAGTGCCTGAAAAAGCTTACTAATTACACCTCACGGTAATGTATGCTACATGAAAGCATACTGTTTTTGAAAGCCAATCATGCAGCCATCTCGAGTTGGCCGAAGACATGAAGTAGTAACCATGGAGACCCATCTCATATGATCTGAACACAGAGCACATTTACATTTTTTTCGCACGACAAACTCATGGAAAAAAAGAACGGCTCATCTCAGGCGACCTAGCTCACCTGGTAGAGTGTGTGCCCCATGTAGCGGCCCGGGTTTGAATCCGCCCGGTGGCCCTTTGCTGCACGTCATTCCCTCTCTCTCTACCCCCCCTTTCCTGTCTGTCTACTGTCACTATCTGATCAAATAAAAATGCCCCAAAAATAATCTTTAAAAAAACTGCTCATCTCAGATTTACTGTATGCATCAAGATTTAAGGCTCAGGGATTAATAATGATAATATAATAATAATTAATAAACTCATTTTTAGAATACCCACTACAATGATGTATATGACAAATGATTCTTATGTTGTGTGCCCTAAAGCAATTTATTTGAATTATAACACATTTACATTACTGACTACATATACTCAGCAAAAAAAAAACATCCTGTCACTTTCAACTGCTTTTATATTTTAAGCAAACGTAACATATGCAGATATTTGCATGGACATTAAAAGATTTAACAACTAAGACATAAACAGAACAATGTTCACAGACATGTGACTAACAAAAATGGAATAATGTGTCCCTGAGCAAAGGGGGGTCAAAATCAAAAGTAGCCCTCAGTATCTGGTGTGGCCACCAGCTGCATTAAGTACTACAGTGTATCTCCTCATGTACTGCACCAGACTGGCCAGTTCATTAAGTACTACAGTGTATCTCCTCATGTACTGCACCAGACTGGCCAGTTCATTAAGTACTACAGTGTATCTCCTCATGTACTGCACCAGACTGGCCAGTTCATTAAGTACTACAGTGCATCTCCTCATGTACTGCACCAGACTGGCCAGTTCATTAAGTACTGCAGTACATCTCCTCCTCAGGTACTGAACCAGACTGGCCAGTTCATTAAGTACTGCAGTACATCTCCTCCTCATGTACTGCACCAGACTGGCCAGTTCATTAAGTACTGCAGTACATCTCCTCCTCATGTACTGCACCAGACTGGCCAGTTCATTAAGTACTGCAGTACATCTCCTCCTCATGTACTGCACCAGATTGGCCAGTTCATTAAGTACTGCAGTACATCTCCTCCTCATGTACTGCACCAGATTGGCCAGTTCATTAAGTACTGCAGTACATCTCCTCCTCAGGTACTGAACCAGACTGGCCAGTTCATTAAGTACTGCAGTACATCTCCTCCTCATGTACTGCACCAGACTGGCCAGTTCATTAAGTACTGCAGTACATCTCCTCCTCAGGTACTGAACCAGACTGGCCAGTTCATTAAGTACTGCAGTACATCTCCTCCTCATGTACTGCACCAGACTGGCCAGTTCATTAAGTACTGCAGTACATCTCTCCTCAGGTACTGAACCAGACTGGCCAGTTCATTAAGTACTGCAGTACATCTCCTCCTCAGGTACTGAACCAGACTGGCCAGTTCTTGCGGTGGTTGTTGCCATCCTGTACCTGTCCCACAGGTGTGATATTGGGATGTACCGATCCTATGCAGGTGTTGTTACACGTGGTCTGCCACTGTGAGGACGATCAGCTGTGCT
Organism: Sander vitreus; assembly: GCF_031162955.1. Lineage (NCBI taxonomy): Eukaryota > Metazoa > Chordata > Actinopteri > Perciformes > Percidae > Sander > Sander vitreus. Next base: position 2,166,612 of record NC_135866.1, read on the forward strand.
TCCTGTCTCCCTGTAGCGCTGTCTTTAGTGCCCTGGCCACATCTGCAGTCCTCATGCCTCCTTCACCATGCCTAAGGCACGTTGATGCAGATTAGCAGGGACGCTGGGCGTCTTTCTTTTGGAGTTTTTAGTCAGTAGAAAGGTCTCTTTACTTTCCTAATTTTCTTATAACTGTGACCGTAATTGCCTACCGCCTGCAAGCTGTTGTCTTTTTGACCGTTCAACAGGTGCATGTTCATTAATTGTTCATGGTTCATTGAACAAGCATGGAAAACATTGTTTAAACCCTTTACAATGGAGATCTCTAAAGTTATTTTGACTTTTACAAAAGTATCTTTACAATACAGTGTGCTTTCACAGGAGGAAAATGTAGTGCCACACAGATTACTTTTATTATTTTTGACACTGCTGTAAAACTTAAGATTCAACAGATCTAAATAGACAGGGAACTCCTTTTCTTCCCCTTGTATTAGATCATCAAAAGCACGTTTCTTGCTGTCGACTGAATAACTTGTTTCCAACTGGATAAAAAAAAAAAAAAGAATCTAGATCTGACTGACCTTTTTAAGAACCACACATTTTAACATTCATAAACTTCTATTGACACCAAACACCGGTGAACTAGAGGACGTTTGTTTTTGGCTCTGAGCTTCAGAAGAGAGAAAAGTAAAAATAGTTTATGATTGGTATTGATTCATAGAACTGTGAGGAGAAATTAGGTTTTCCACACACACACACACACACACACACACACACACACACACACACACACACACACACACACTGTCTGTTTAAGCACCTGGGATTTTGCTGTCTCTAACACAAACTCAGCTTTCACCTGAAACAGAAAACAACAGATGTGTGAATACGTTTGACAGTTTGAACAGTTCACTGTTAAACTTAAGAGACCAGAGAAGAAAGTGTTCAAGTCTGGTATGTCATGAAATTAAATATGAATAAGGACCATATGACTCATGAGGAGAGGGGAACAATTTCTTATGTTTATGTTTCTAGTTACTATTTTCACTTACAAATACCATTTTGACTGTTACAGATGAGTTTAGGTTTCCTGCCTCACGTAGTTCACATTTCAGGATGTGTACTTGTCTGATTGTGTCCTAGAAATTGCCTGTTTCCAATAAATACTTTCTCTTAAAAATGAAACCTTTCATTTTGTTAAATGTCATAAGAAAAGTGTCATAAAAAATTCATAGTATAGTATGTCTTAGAAATGTTACATTCATATAGGGCCTTTCTACCTTACCGGACAAAGCCCTTTACAATGTGCCTCTTACGCATCATACACACATTCATACATTATTCACACATCACACACACATTCATACTTTATTCACACATCATATCACACACGTTCATACGTTTTTCACACATCACACACACATTCATACTTTATTTACACATCACATAGCCTACACATTGATGTGTGGTATAGTATATTGTACGCTCTACCCCCTAACCTGGTATAGTATATTGTATATGCTGTGCCATTAAAATGGAAGGTCTGGCTAGTCCCCACAGCATTCTGGGATGGGAGAAAAACGTGCTCTGGTTTATTGGCATTTCTTTAAACCAATCACAATCGTCTTAGGCGGTGCTAAGCGTCGGGCGGAGCCACGGTGTCTCTGCTAAATAGTCTCAGGAAGGAACTTGTTTTGGTGGAACATGTGTACGTTCAAAAGTAGTTTTAGTCGTGCAACAGAAAACTCTGATTGGACAGATAGTCTAGCTAGCTGTCTGGATTTACCCTGCAGAGATCTGAGGAGCAGTTAACCATAGTCCTCACAAATCCACCAGAGGTTAGAACGCCAACCAGGGGCGTCGGACTGGGGGTATAAAGGGGACTGAGTACCCAGGGCCCTCATGTGAGGAGGGCCCAAAACGATGCTAGAATGAATAGCTGTGGATGCGGGGAGGGGCCCATAGAAAATGCCTTTCGACAGGGCCCACAATTTTGTGCTACGCTCCTGACGCCAACACAAAGAAAGAGGAAGGTGACGGACATCCGGCGGATGAACAATCCCTGAAATAAAACGCCGTTGATATAGACTATACTATGGCCAATACTACAGTAAACTTTACACAGTTGTTTGTAAAATGTACAAAGTATTTTTGACAGTTCTGATGAAGTGTTTCCAGCGTGAACCTGGATCCCTGAGAACTGTCTCTCAAATTTCTAAAACTACTACTCTTCACTTTGTCTTCTCACACACACACACACACACACAGTCGCCTGAATGTGGCACGTGTGTGCTGTAGACCAGCTAAGCTCCATTAAGGCATAAATCTATGTAACCTAACATTCATTTTTCTCACTGAGACAAGAGAGAGGTTATCCGCATGAATGATTTTTGGTACAGAAAACCAATTATGTGTAATTACAGAGAAAAGAAACAGGTGATGAGATAGGGAGGTGGTGAGAAGCAGCCAGCAGGGATAACAGCTTCGGGGGGGTCGAACACTGCAATCTGAACGCTTTCATCTTAAATCAGCGCCAAAGGAGCAATGTATATGTAATGTATTTTTCATCCGTGCAAGTATTCCCTTAGGTGACTGGGAAGAGCACAAGTACATTTTTCAGAGTGTAATGTTAAGGTAATGAAAACGTGCGCTCATAATTAACCTTTTAATTGCTGCGGTTACCCAAAGCAAACCACGGCACAATAAAAGGCATACATATGTCTTGTGGGAGGTTTTTGTACAAATTGAAGACTTAGCTGTTATGAATATTCATAACGCACCATTACGCTGATGGCTTTGTTCACAGGAAATGCCATTGTGTGCATTAAGGTGGGAACCCGGATACAGTTTTATGATGAAGGACTAAAGTAAAGTAAAGAAGCTGTAGTCAGCCCAACGGGCTGCTGACTGCAGATCATTGGTCAGAGTGTTGCTTAGAAAATATCAGCCCGCCGATATATCAGTCGGGCTCTATTCTCGGGCTCTATTTTTCGATATTGTCGGCCGATATTAGGCATTTTCCAAACTATCGGTATCTGCATTCATAATGGCCGATAAATGAATATTTAAAAAATAAAATGAAAACGGACGAAACCCCCTTCAACCATGTTCTGAGTGTTGGCGTTGCATAGTCTGTCCACCAGAGGGCGCTCTACAACCTCCCTGTTGGCAACACTCTTTGATTTTTGTTGTTATTGTGTTTTTGTTCAAAGGACTTTAAGTTCCATATCTTAAGTTTGTATTTTTATACATTTTATTTTTCAGAACTTTTATATATTTTGACGTTCCTCTGTTCTGTTGTGACAAGAAAACAAGTTTATTTTTAAACTGCATTATCATATTATTTTAGTGAGGACTCATAACTACAAATAACTAATGTTCAAATAACTAAAATAGGGAAATCTGTTTATGTTTTGTTATGCGTTTCTGGATTTAAAAAAAAATATATATATCGGCCGATATATCGGATTTTTAAATCACCAAATATTTGTATCGATATCGGCCTTGGCCATTGCCCAAAAATAACATGGATGCTTGCATGTACGTTGTATGGAACCACAATGTTCTTCGCAGGTAAAAGCAATGATTACTTCCATTGAATTTTTTGTGTTTTATTCAATTTTATAGCATTTTAATAAGGTTTTAAAAACAGTATCTTGACTAAACTTTGACATGAGTCAGTCTGCGATTCACTCAACATCGTCTGATCCTAACTATTAGTCATAATAATTCATAATTTATGCTTTTCTTTTAAACTAAAAAATGAGCTATGTGTCATTTAAATGAGGTTAATTGACCACGAATAAAAAAAAGGGTTGACAAGTGACAAAAACGTCGGAAAAAGCGCCGAAAAAAAATACTCTGTACTGAAAAAGGGTATTATGTCTAGACTATACAGAGGTTTTATGACTAAAAACACACACTCCACAGAATACGTAAAAAATAGATGAGAGAATGAAGATAACTTGATCATTTCAAAGGAAGAGTGGTCAAGCTGCTGTGAATTTCAATGGAAATGTACTAATTCCTATACACTCACCTAAAGGATTGTTAGGAACACCTGTTCAATTTTGCATTAATGCAATTATCTAATCAACCAATCACATGGCAGCTGCTTCAATGCATTTAGGGGTGTGGTCCTGGTCAAGACAAACTCCTGAACTCCAAACTGAATGTCAGAATGGGACAGAAAGGTGATCTAAGCAACTTTGAGCATGGCATGGTTGTTGGTGCCAGACGGGCTAGTCTGAGTATTTCACAATCTGATCAGTTAATACGAAAATGCCTTGTTGATGCTAGAGGTCGGAGGAGAATGGGCCGAGTGATTCAAGCTAATAGAAGATCAACTTTGACCCAAAAGACCACTCGTTACAACCGAGGTATGCAGCAAAGCATTTGTGAAGCCACAACAGACACAACCTTGAGGTTGGTTTGCACGAGCTCGCCAAAATTGGACAGTTGAAGAATGTAAAAATGCTGCCTGGTCTGATGAGTCTCGATTTCTGTTGAGACATTCAGATGGTAGAATCAGAATTTGGTGTAAACAGAATGAGAACATGGATCCATCATGCCTTGTTACCACTGGGCAGGCTGGTGGTGGTGGGGGTGTAATGGTGTGGGGGATCCCTTTCACCTTCAGAACTGCCTTAATTCTTTGTGTCATTGATTCAAGAAGGTGCTGGAAGCATTCTTTAGAAATGTTGGCCCATATTGATAGGATAGGGTCAAACATGGTATTAGTATGGTGTTCCTAATAATCCTTTAGGTGAGTGTATGTGGAGAGAGTTTGGATGGAAATGTTTAATTAGATTTCTTATCACCCCAAAGCAGAAAATACATATTTCAAGTGTTGGAGACTCTGTGGGAAACAGGAAGCCGATCACTGGCACGTAGTCTGGAAGTGTCCAGCAATAGTACAATTCTGGTCTGAGATACACAGAACAATGGAGAATATATTCCAAATTAACATACCCTTTCAGTTTAGTACCCTTGTATTAGGAAATACAGATTTTCATTTAAATATGAATGTTCACTTTAATAAGTATCTGTTTGGTGTCATGTTATCAGCTGGTAGGAAAACTCTTCCTAGACATTGGTTACAACCTGACCCTCCCACAAAAGAGGAATGGACAGAGATAATCAATAACATACATGTGATGGAAAAAAATCACATTCTCACATCGGTTACAAATAAACAAGTTTGTTAAAATATGGACTGAATGAACCTCGTATATACGACAGACAACCACTGGGAGGGTGATCACACTAATGCTTTTTATAAAACAGAGGTGTGCCTAACCGATCTATATATATCCTTGTATTGTTTATTTATATGATTATTGAAGAAAATACTGCCAGTTCTTTAAACATGTTTTCTTATCTTTTTCCTATTCCTTTGTATTTTCATATGTTATCTGACAAACACTCATGTGGTAAATATGCTATAACCCGTATATCCCTTGTTCTTGTCAAACAGTTCTGAAATATTTGTGAGATATAGAAGGGACAGAAAAAAGGGCAATGAGAGGAGCTACCCTGAGTTCATGTATTATCTAAGTACACTTCCTGAACTGTAATATTCCCATTGTCCAATAAAAAAAAAAAAAAAGAATAGAGTAGGCTCCTTCCCTACTTTCTACCCCTCTTATTTTCAGCACCCTTGGTAGGACTACAGCCATCTCTGACCTCAGCCAGAGTTTCTTAACTCAACTACCAACACATTCTCACTCCCATCGCATAAAATACGGACGCGGTCAGGTGCCTTTGGCGTTGTTATTGACGCTAAAAGTCTCCTTTGGCGTCAGATCTAAACGCGCTTGGTCGGGACTATTGGCGTCACTTTTGACACAGTTAAGGAAAATATGTTGAGTATAGTGTTAACTAGCTAGCGGTAGGCTAACGTTAGCTGCTGTTGAGTATAGTGTTAACTAGCTAGCGGTAGGCTAACGTTAGCTGCTGTTGAGTATAGTGTTAACTAGCTAGCGGTAGGCTAACGTTAGCTGCTGTTGAGTATAGTGTTAACTAGCTAGCGGTAGGCTAACGTTAGCTGCTGTTGAGTATAGTGTTAACTAGCGTCATGTGCAGCGGTGTTTGTGTTTCAGAGCATCAGAGAGAAGAGCAGACATATCAGTGGCACCAGATTTCGGTAGCCAGGGTTGGCAGGAAGAAGATTTTTACAAGTAAGTGTTCCAATTAATGATCCAGGCAGAACATTCTCGTCTCCCTCCTTCATTTTACAGTCCAATGGTGCTAGAACGGCTCCGGGTCAAACGTCAATAGAGTTTGCTAATGTGTCGTCATCATGACGTATTCCCGTGGTGAACGCAAAGCATTTTGGGAATCCGCGGCACAAACATAAGGCGCCAGACTTGTTTGCATGGAGGGAAAAACGCAGTGTTCAAGATGCCGTCTATTATAAACTGCAATAGTCGTTCTCACGATAGAAGTGGCATAAAGCTTAAGAACGGAATATCCTTTTATCGTTTTCCAGCGTGGAAAAATAATAGTACAAGCTATGTTTCAGAGGTGACAAAAAGGCAACGAATGGCATGGATAGCAGCAGTAAGGAGGCCCAAGATTACCTTCGATAACACTCCACCACACATGATGGTGTGTTCAAAGCATTTTCACAAAGGTAAGTTACAATTACTCTCTGTAAATGTTATGTTGTGGGCAAATAACCAGCGTGTTTTGTTTGACTTAAGCAGACCATTAGATTTGATGTTAGGCCAATGTTAACTGTTAACTAGCATGAAATGGCTAGAAAATGAGCTTAAGTTACCAATGTACTAAAGCGTAGTTTTAAATGTTGTACATCTAGGCTACATAGCAATTTATTTGGTGACTGTGGTTGCAGGCAAACCTGTCTATGAAATGTTAGAGTGTGATCCTGACTGGGCCCCTTCTCTGTACCTCGGCCATACTGAGGTCAAAGCTACGAACAAGACCGGTTCAAGTGGTTTAGGAGAAGAGTGACGAGGTCACAACAACAGCAACCCCCATCGCTAGGCACTGACCACACTGGTCCTGAGGCTGAGTTGGATAATGCAGCACCTTTATACCCAGGTAAATAGTAAAAGAATACAATATATGTTGCCCCCTGTGTATAGCTAATCTGGATTCCTTAGGAATAGAGGTTGTGATATGACACAACATTTCTTTTTATTGTTACTGTCAGACAACACTACACCTGCAACTGAGATGGAAGGTCCCGTGAATCCACCCCCATCGCCGGGCACTGTCCACACCGATCATGAGACTGAGTTGAATGAAGAAGCACATTTGTTCCCAGGTAGATATTAGTAACAGACGCAAGTAGACTCAATATATTTGATGTCCAATGGTGTTTCTTTATCTAGACAAAGGATTGAACCTACACTGCCGTTCAAAAGTTTGGGGTCAGTGAGAATTTTATTTTTATTTTTTGGAGGGAAGAAATCAATACTTTTACTTATCAAGGAATAATTAAATCGATCTAAAGTGACAGTAAAGACATTTATAATGTCACAAAAGATTCTATTTCAAACAAATGCTGTTCTTTTGAACTTCCTATTCATCAAAGAATCCTGAAAAAAAAACTGTACAACTGACAGACCGACAACTGTTTTCAACATTGATAATAATAATAAATGTTTCTTGAGCATCAAATCCTCATATTATTACTGATTTGTGAAGGATCATGTGACACTGAAGACTGGAGTAATGATGCTGAAAATTCAGCTTTGATCACAGGAATAAATTACTTTACTATATATTCACATAGAAAACAGATGATTTACACTGGAATAATATTTAATACTATAACTGTTTTTTGTTGTATTTTTAATCAAATAAGCGCAGCCATGGTTAGCAGAAGAGACTTCTTTTAAAAGCATTTAAAATCGTACCGACCCCAAACTTTTGAACGGTAGTGTAAGTGTAAGTACCTTTCACACAGAGTTGTAGCTTTTCTGACACACAGGCCAGTCATTCTAGGAGGTCATTAGGCATTTGACATGCTAATGTAACAGTCTTGAAATACTTGGAGCAGCTATCAGTAACAAAAGTATGGTGTGAAAGTCACATCCCTGGGCCCAGTTCTTCAAAAGTGTAATTTGGATCAAAGTGATCCAGATTGATAAATCCCACGTCTTGATGTGTGGAATCAAGGATTACTTTTGAACTGGTCCCTGATCACAGATACAAAAACATGGAATTTTCAAATCGGGATCATTTTTATCCAGATTACACTGTTTTGAAAACAGTGGGCCCTGGGCATCAGGCAAGTACAGAGATTTACAGTTTATTCTTCTTATTGTTAATGTTATCTTCTTATTACAATCAGACTACTCTGCACCTCTGGCTGAGATGGAAGGACAAGAGACTCGGCCCCTACCACCAGCCCCAGACAATGCAGGGAGAGAGGAAGATATGGAAACTGAAACATCAGGGGATGATGGTGCCCCAATGGGGAATGCAGATGAACAGCAGAAGTGCACCATGTGTGGCCTCAGACTCAAAGAAATAATCTGCTTGCAGGAGGAGAATCGAAAACTGAAGGGAGAGCTCTCTAAAAAGGCCCTGGATGAGAATTTTCTCAAAGACATCGATTCAAAGGTGAAGTACTACACTGGCCTTCCATCTTTCAGTCTATTGATGGGTGTGCTGATGCAAATCATTCCCAGTCTACCAAAAACAAAAGAAAGAAAACTCTCCCATTTTCAAATGCTCCTCCTGACCCTTATGCGCTTAAGACTTGATCTGCCTGTCGAACATGTTGCACACCTCTTTGACATTAGCCGACAAACCGCATCCAATCTGTTCATTGAGACCATCAATGTACTGCATGCACACCTCAGCCCTTTGGTGTACTGGCCAAAGCGACATTGTATACAGGCAAGCATGACACATCGGTATGTAGAGATGTTTGGGAATCGTGTTACGTGTTCGAGCTTTTCATTGAAAGGGCACAAAATCTACGTGCAAAGGCACAGACATATTCAAACTACAAAAGCAGGCACACAATGAAATATCTCATTGGCATAACACCACAACGTACTATCTCTTTCATTTCCAAAGGGTGGGGTGGGGGGGGGGCGCGTGCCAGTGATAAGCAGATCACCGAGAACTGTGGCTTTCTTCAGAAGCTCTCGCCTGGAGACCTAGTGTTAGGGGACCGTGGTTTTGATATTAACGAATGTGTATATATATGGGCGCTGGAAGTTGGGCAACAGGTTGACGTCCCTTGACCAGTCGCTATGCTCGTAAGGATCCAATCCTTTGATTCCCTTTATTATATTGTCATATCTCGTCTTCTTGCATTAGGATTTAGTTTTAGGCGGTATGGTCCGACAATGTTTTCTTCAGCCCGCTGCATTTTGTAGGATTATATTCTGTTTTGCACGCTAAGTTTTCATTATTTTCATGCCAGAACACTAGCCTGCTATGCCAGCCCATGTAAACTGGGCTAGCGGTTAATCTACAGGCTGAGCGTGTTCTGTCCTGATAAAGATATTGATGAACTGAAGTCCTGAGGCTTCCTGATGAACTGTGTTAGGTTTATTGTCGTGTCTTATTCAATCTGCCAGGGGACAAAACACCAACAGCAGACAGACTGTCAGTCAATATTGGACAGGAAATTATTGAATATTGCAGCAGTAATATTATCTCTTTGATTTTAGCCAAGCAGTATGACATCATTACTGCCATACTGAAGATTAAATTATAACCTTGGTGTTTGATCTTGATTTTAAAGTTTACACTACCACATAGTATAAACCAATTAAAATGAGTTGAATGGCTCAAGCCTGTTCAGATTCAAAAACATGTGGGTGTTGATAAGAAAATAGGCAGAATTTTCAGATGAAGCTTTAAAGTGCTCATATTATTATCATGTTCAGTTTCATAATTATATTTAGAGGTTGTACCAGAATAGGTTTATGTGGTTTAATTTTCAAAAAACACCATATTTTTGTTGTACTGCACATTGCAGCATCTCCTCTTTTCACCCTGTGTGTTGAGCTCTCTGTTATAGCTACAGAGTGAGACATCTCACTTCTGTTCCATCTTTGTTGGGAGTCGCACATGCTCAGTAGCTAGGTAAGGACTACTAGCCAGTCAGAAGCAGAGTATGAGGGCATGCCCTGACAGTACCTAGGTAAGGACTACTAGCCAGTCAGAAGCAGAGTATGAGGGCCCTGACAGTACCTAGGTAAGGATTACTAGCCAGTCAGAAGCAGAGTATGAGGGCGTGCCCTGACAGTAGCTAGGTAAGGACTACTAGCCAGTCAGAAGCAGAGTATGAGGGCGTGTCCTGACAGTACCTAGGTAAGGACTACTAGCCAGTCAGAAGCAGAGTATGAGGGCCCTGACAGTACCTAGGTAAGGACTACTAGCCAGTCAGAAGCAGAGTATGAGGGCGTGTCCTGACAGTACCTAGGTAAGGACTACTAGCCAGTCAGAAGCAGAGTATGAGGGCGTGCCATGCTAGCAGCTAGGTGAGCATTATAACGTGTGTTCCAAAGTGACCACGTTTGTCTCTGAAGTAAAGGCTGGACTACAATAGAGCTGTTTGGAGCAGTTTGTGAAAAGAAATTTCGTTTGGAGATGGTAAGTCCATTTGGGGGGGACTTTGGGCTTTTTCACTTTGTGAACATTTAACGTGCTAAACCCGCCTCAAATCCAACGCTGATTGGTCGGACGTTTGGCGAACGGCTCCAAATTTTCTCTGTCTCAAGATGCCAGACTGATCTGCGAGTGGAAAACTGGAGCTCGTGAGATCAGGACGGTCTCACGAGGCTAACAAAACATGCTCCTTGGGGAAAAAAAAAGTGACCATGAAGCCCTGTTCATACTAATTAAACAACTGGACTTTAGGGTCAAGTGTTGTTGTATCCGGCCCATGTCCCAGATGTGAAAGCCCCCTTACTGGACTACTGAATATAATAATATTCCATTATATTTTGTATTTTGAATTGTTACCTGCCACCAGAAGTTTGTGATTTCCTTGCAATAAATATTGACATTTTTACCATAAATTGGTGCCTAAAAATGTATCAGAATGCAGGAATTGAAGTTTTACCCTCAAAATTTCCTGGGGGATGAACCCCAGAAGGAAAAACTCTTAAGTATAATCACAGACAGCCATAAAAAACATTTAAATTGCAGAGTTAGAGAGTTAAAACGGATGAAAAGATGGAGAACCAGACAGACAATATGTACAGTGTCAACAGAGAGAAACACGGACAATCGAACAGTGACAAAGAACAACATAGTGTAGAGAATGACAGCAACAGCATACAAACGGCATAAACAGACAGACAGTATGTGTACATTTGTTATAAACGTGTGCTCTTTAAAAAGTAGTAAGCATTGTTTGCCAGTTACTTACATTAAATGTTTAAAAATCTGTTACATGAGGTACTGCTTATATTATTTCACCATCTGTACACAAATGTAATTAGTGAATGCACATGTCCGTGGGTGGGGCTGCATGGGCGTGGTAATGTGGGCTGGTGTGACTACAGTGCCAGGGCTGAATTGTTGTCCCAGTCCGCCCCTGGTAGATTCTGTCACCCCCGTGAGGAAGTCTAAGTAATGACAACAAGACTGTCGGCACGTCCACATGATACAAGTTTTCCGTGATCGACTCTTTTATCTTCACTCGAGTTTCTGCGAGTGAAAATCACCGGGCGCCACAATCTTCGGGAACATAGTCAAACTGAGAAATCCAGAGAGTTGTGTGTTGTGTTGTAGCAACTCATCTGGCAATAGCTTAATTGTAACGGACGTTTATTAATATCAAAAAGTTTGCTAGCTTTAAATACTTCCACATCTTAATCCGACATAATAATGTTTGAATCCAACAAAATAATGAGAAACCTTTCTTTCTAATCACCAGTCACGTCTTGTCATTTAGAGCTTACGTTTTATAGATGAGATATGGAAAGCAAGGGAGGTCAAGCATATGCTGGAGCAATTACCGATATCTCTACAATAACTGATGCATCATACACACACCCTACACACATGTTTAGAGGTGTTCACTTTCAGCAACAACAACAACAAACCAAATGACTCGGCGTCTGCTTGGGCGAAACCCTCACCCACAAACACCGTCAGAGCTGCAATAACTGCCAGTAATTAAAGCTCATTTCACGCCGCTGCAGTTCGTGATGCTGCACACGCCGAGCTATTTGTCAAAATTAGTTGGGATGCTCAGAAATCACATCACACCTGTCAATCAAAGCACCGCTGATCAGCAACACTGATGCTGACGGCCAGAATAAGCGGTTGGAGGGTTTGTTTTTTTCATGGCATTAATTCCTTTTTTTTTAATCTCGTTTTTTTCAAGCAGTTTGGGTTCCATTTTGTATGTAATGAATTACATAAATAAGCTTGATCTGATAAATATTTTAAGAGCACTGCAGTTATTCAGGTTTTCACTCTTTGTCCCTATCTAATTAAGAAAAAAAACATTTAATTATGCAAATGTTAAGTTTTTTTATATTAGATCAAACAAGTGAGTAAAAACTTCACAAAAATCAAGACTAACTGTATTTCTAAAGGAGGTTTGTAAGAGTCCTCCTGTCCATCCCCTCATCAGCTGGCTCATCATCATCATGCTTCAGATTTAAAGTTGTTTTGGCTTTGTTGTCCTTCTCTTTTGCCTCATATCTGCACATAGTAAACACAAATAAGAGCTAGATATGTTAACAACTGACACTTTAAAAATCAGATTTCCTCAAGAAATATTACACAAGAAAAAAGTCAACAACAAATAAAGCTGCAAGCAGCGTCTGATGGGCCCTCGCACCTCCTTACGCATCGGGGTTACTGGCGGACGCTGCTCCATGCGCCCGTGTATTTGTGCGACCATCTGACATCGCAAATCGTCACCAATGAAAAAGGAACTCTCTGCAGAGTTCAATGATACCTCACACAATAGTCTACGTCAAACGGTTCAAAAGTCAAAAAGGGGGCGTGGCCCGAGTACATGGGCATGGTGAAAGTATAGGGGGCAGCTCAGTATCACATGTAGACCACACATTGTAAGTTTCATGTAAATCGGATGATGTTTGTCATATAAGGCTGATTTCCTGTTGCCAGCAGGGGGCGCTATGACCAAAAGTAAATTTTTGCCTACAGTTGTCCTCAGACCTGGACTCTTGTCAAACGTGAGAAATTTCGGGCAGATATGACAATGTACACTCAAGTTACAACAACTTCTTCGTTCATCGATAAATGCCCAAAATGGCCACCATGCCACGCCCACACCGACCAAAAAGTCTTGATTTTAATAACTTTTCATTGTTGAGGTCTTGAAAGAGCAACCACTAAATTTGGTTGATCAAGTTGATCAAGTTGATCTGATGAAATCATTGGAAAAATGTTTTTCCGATGTCTATGAACGCAGCATATTAGCGTAGCACGCACGCACACATGCAGCTGATTGTCTCTTATCATCCCTGCTGTGAAGCTTCATTTTGATTTGTTAAAAAATGAACTGTGAATGTGTGAGTTTTTTGGTAAAAAAACTAATGCAGTCCAATAAACCATAAAGGCTGAATTGTGTCCCTGAGTGAGAGACCTGAACGATGTATTGACTGGTTAGACATCAAGAAATAACAAATGTGTACAACCTACCACCTTTGGGTTTTTATTCCTCATTGTGAGTGTGTGATGCTCATTTTCTGTATAGTCTTTTATTAGGAAACACCGACCTCTCAGCAGTTTTATAATAAGGTGTAAATGATCCAGCAGGGAGCAGTGTTAATGTGTGTGTGTGTGTGTGTGTGTGTGTGATGGCAGATGCCTGCTGAAGTTTATTTGTCCTGCTGAGTGAGTTTGCCGCCTGCCACCAAAGCAGCCGAGTCTATCCATCGGCTTTAAAGCAAATACAAACCTGTGCATAATGACATCACGTGCTGTTTTACGGTCAAATTGGTATATCCAATAGATTTGAGACATTTTAAGGTGTTTCCATTCATTTTCACACTGAATCGCACAACATTCAAGCTAACATTTGCGAACAAAGTTTGCTAGCCAAAATTGACTGGCCGTCTCCCTACAAATGATTCACATGGCACAAGTTGTAACAGTGCTCTTGTGCCAGCTGTAATAAGACAACGACAACGCTATCAAAACATCGCTGTGATGATGCAGATAAATTATGGCATTTCTTAGATTTTTGCTATCTAAAATAGGCGTTATATTAAACTTTAGAAGTCTCTTGTCTTCTCGTTTGTCCACTCATATCTGTCTTTGTTGACACCATAGACTGTAGTCTATGGTTGACACGTGCCATGTCTGCAAAGACAGCGGAAATATGTGGCGGAAATGACAAAACTTTGTTTTATGGCGGGTTGCAACCGTAAAATGACTTAAAACGTAATCGCAACTCATTATTTAGTCAGCAAATAATGTTTCCGTCAGCGTTTATCCCATAAGCTGTTTACCGATTAAAGAGAAAATTTGATGACATCGAACGTACAAATTACATTTACATTTCATTACAATCGATTTTTCCATAAGGAATTTTTCATTCGATAAAAAACATGGAAGGCAACATGGTTTATATATTCTACTGTATAAATATACTGTGTAGGGATTCTCAGCACAGTCTCTATTTAAATGGGCACGTAGTAAAGTAGCCATGTCAACACACAGCGTTCCCCCGAGCCTGTGACTCATTACTCATGCCGCTGTGGGAATACGTTGTGTATGCGGGTATATGTATTTGTCATGAGCCTTTATCAGAACCTCCCAGCCCTCCAGACATTTCATTTACTGTATATATGCATCATTGTCTGACAGCCCAGTCAACCATCTCTCTCAGTAATCTCTAAGCTGCAGCAGCGCTCTCCTCTCTGCCAACGTGAGACTTGCAGGTCTGCTGTGCTGCGTCTCCTCTCCAATACACTTTCTTTTATGAGATGAGACCTGGGAGGCTGTCTGCCTTTTTTGGAAGCCAATCAACCCGTCTGCCTGCCTTTGCATTGTTGTTCAGCAGAGACTCAAAACTATTTTTTGCAACAGTTGCAGCAGGACAGTAAAAAGCAGCCGCAGAGGGCCTTGTGTACCCAAACGCCACAAAAATATCACATCCAATATCACAGTCGTCAAGGTGATACTCGTCTTCTCTCCAGCAGAATTGGATGGAAGAGAAAGTGGAAGAACATGGTGAAATGACACAGAGACCACAGGACAGTGACATTACCCAGCATGCACCGCTGTGAGCGATGGCTCGTCTTTGTCCTAGCCAAGGATGTAGTTCAAATATCTTTTACATTGCAAAAATATTGAAAACGTTTACAGAGGTTTATCTACTCGGCCACAGTCGTAGGATTGTCCTTGTGTCGTCTGAAAACCCCCCTTGAACCAAGACTGTGAAAACAGAAGCTGAGAGAGAGTCGGTGTGGAAGGGTTCATGCTTTAAGATGATTTGAAGTGTCTTTGAATGGGAATCCTCTGAGTATGTGTTGCAGCGAACTGCTTATTTCCCTGTAAATGTTATCAAAGGGAGACACAAGGGTAGGAAAATGGAGCTCAAGAGAAGAAAAAAAAATGGATTTAAGTTGTATTTTGCAGAAGACGGAGGGATTAAACAAAAGAAGAGTGACTGACCTGTAATAAAAGCTGGATTTGAAAGAAAGCTGCTTCTGATTAAATACGTAATGCGTGTTTACTGTGGTATATCAGGCCACCTTTCTGTACAGTTTAATACTTATTAAAGAGTCTTAGAGAGTCAAAGGGCTCGTAATGGGGAGAGAGAGAGAGAGAGAGAGAGAAGGTAGAAACAAGAGATGCCTTCCTCCTCCACTGGGAAAAAATCTCTTCACTAAGAGATTTCAACGCATTCATATGAGCTGGTTCGTAGGATATCATACCAAAAGTTATGCACACCAAAACGTATGATATCATACGAAAACTAGGAGACCTCCGACTGGTCACGTGACATCGGCTACAGGGCTCCATGCTACAGAGCGGCAGTTGCTAGTTGTTTAAGCCGCTACAGAGCTTGGTGTCCCCGGCTCTGCATGGCGCTCCGTCAGGTTAGCGGTAGTTGGTGGTTCAGTTACCCGAGAATAGTTGACTGTGAGCTGGGTACAGAGCACCGCGAGCTGCCGGTCTTTGTTGGTGGTTAGGTTACCCGAGAATAGGTGACTGTGAGCCGGGTACAGAGCACCGCGAGCTGCCGGTCGTTGTTGGTGGTTAGGTTACCCGAGAATAGGTGACTGTGAGCTGGGTACAGAGCACCGCGAGCTGCCGGTCTTTGTTGGTGGTTAGGTTACCCGAGAATAGGTGACTGTGAGCCGGGTACAGAGCACAGCGAGCTGCCGGTCGTTGTTGGTGGTTAGGTTACCCGAGAATAGGTGACTGTGAGCGTATGGTTCATGATAACAGGAGATTTACACTTTGGAAAATAGCCAAACAAATATAGCAACCTTCCCAATGTTAACACCAAAAAAGAAGCTGGAAATTCTCCTAGTACGAGATTTGACATCTCACCACCGCCAGATTTGAGTTCTAAAATAATTTGATGTTACCTGCATCATTTAGTAAATTGAGTCCCAAATCTCTTTTGTCACAGTCTATCAAATGCTTGCTGAGCTCTGTAATCGTTTCCTCTTTATCCCTCATTTCCTTCCCTCATCCCTTCCTCATGTTTTCTCCAGCAGAATGACCAGAACCTGTCTGTACATCACTTGGGTGTTACAAAGTAAACCTCTGCTGCCAGTGTTCACAGTCAGGGTTTTATTCTAGAAGAAGGAATCAAATATTCCAATATTCGTTGTCTCAGTTTGTTGCGCAACTTAAGGCAACTTTGCAGTAAATGATTGGAATATATTTATGTTTTCCAGGACTCGCCATCTGTCCAGAAAGATACCAGAAATCGGATTTTGAATAAAATATTTCAGCATTCACTGTTTCAACTTGTAGTGAACTAGGGCTGGACAATATATCCATATTATATCGATATCGTGACTAGATGTGGTCTTAGATAATCATATTGTGGCGTGTTGTCTGCATTACAGTTAAGTGATGTCATTTTATGAACTTAGACTGTTCTAGCTGTTCTATTATTTGCCTTTAAACACTTAGTCATTGTATCCACATTACCAGTGGTGGAATGTAACTAAGTACATTTACTCCAGTACTGTACTTCAGTCCAAATGTTGATGTACTTGTACTTTACTTGAGGCTTTTCTTTTTATGCCACTTTCTACTTCTACTCTGCTACATTTCAGAGAGAAATATTGTACTTTTTACTCCACTACATTCATCTGTTACAGCTTTAGTTACTAGTTACTTTACACATTAAGATTACTGCACACAAAACACATGGAGTTTATAAAATCTGATGTTTATTCTAAAGTAAACTAGCCAAAAATATAACGGCTACAAGTCCAGCTGAGATGATCAGACCATTAAACACACAACTGGTTGGAGCCTTTACACTTTCTACAATGGGAGGATTGTTCTGCATTGAGTACTTTTACTTGTAATACAAGTACATTTTCCTGATGATACACATACTTTTACTTAAGTTACATTTTCAATGCAGGACCTTTACTTTTGCACATTATAAAAGGTCATCCCCAAGAGATATTGAGCGTCAAACACTTCCATTTTCTGCATTCTGGTGAATTTTTATTCAACAATATGTGCCTTTTCTGCATCAATTTATGGTGCAATGTCTTTATTATTATTATTATTATTATTATTATTATTATTATTGTTATTATCCTGTATTGTTCACACACAGGTGTTTCGGTATAGTTTTTTAGTAACATTTATTTACAGGTAACAAGGGTAGGCTATATTCATGTTTTGAGCCCCCTGAACTGTTATTTTGTACCTCTTTTGGGGAGTGGGTTGTCTTTCATATTTTTTGTAGGGGACAAATCTACCACTTCTAAATATACACCCCCCCCCAAAAAAAATAAAAATAAATAAATAAATAAACTACGCCTATGCGCAGCCCTATAGTTAACTACTGGAGTATTACATTATTGAAGTAATCACCGTGTTATCCTGTCTCGTAACCACAGGCAGAGTTTGGATTTGAGTACAGTGAGCTGAATATTACAACACAGCCTGAGGGGAGAGGAGACAGACAGACTGCTGCTGCTGTGGACTTACAGTACTATTCAGTTCAGTAAGATCCTTTACTTCAGTGAAAGTACTAATACCACACTGTAAAAATACCCTGTCACAAGTAAAAATTGAAAAGGTTACTTAAGTAAAAGTATGTAAGTATCATCAGGAAAATGTACTTAAAGTATTAAAAGTACTCAATGCAGAACTCTCCTCCCATTGTAGAAAGTGTAAGTGAGTGAGTCAGTGAGTAAGTGTATATATAATTTAACCATAATGTTTTGTCAATGTTCATATAGTCTCGCTTTGCCAGACCATCCTCCAAAGCGCGCTTAAGGAAGGTCTGGCTAGTCCACACAGCATTCTGGGATGGAGGAAAACGTGCTCTGGTTAAATGGCATTTCTTTAAACCAATCAGAATCGTCATGGGCGGCGCTAAACTCCGCACAGAGCCGCTGCAATAGTCGTGCAACAGAAAACTCCGATTGGACAGATAGTCTAGCTAGCTGTCTGGATTTACCCTGCAGAGATCTGAGGAGCAGTTAACCATAGTCCTCACAAATCCACCAGAGGTTAGAACGCCAACAGAAAGAAAGAGGAAGAATCAGCATTCACACAATTAGTGTCTCTGACAGTCGGCCTGCAGAGCTTCTCCTCAAGTTGCCAAACTCAGTTTTTGTTTTCTTCTCCCTGTGACCTCAAAACTATCTGGTCCATTGACCCATGTCAGCACAGGTCAGGCAGGCAGAGAAGATGCTGCAGGATAGCTCCGTGTTGCTGTGATTCATTTGTCCCCAGACTATCCAAATCAGATCATCTACGTCCTTGTTTGTTTCCATAAGGGCTGTTTTTAGTCTCTGATGTGGTTCATCTATAGCCACAAAGCCTTTTTGCATTTTCTGACTTAATTTTCACACAGAAGAAATCCCACAGAGGATGTAACAACCCCACCTGTGTGAGCCTCCTAAACTGAGATGAGACCAGTATGAGTATGAAATGTTTATTATTGTTCCCTGATGAGCCATTGAGCTCTGTGGCATTTAGAAAGCACAAGTTTCCTTTTCATTCAATTTGGCAAACACAACAGGAGTGGTTGTGAGATTGTTTTCAACTGGAGAAGGCAGCACGACTGAAGGTTGCGCGTTCGTCTCATTTAATAAAAACAATGCGCTTAGCATCAATGAAACATCCCATTGTCCTTTTTTTGAATCATCTAATCAGCATTCAGAGACAAGTGTGAAACACAACTCTAAATGTTGGGGGAAGCCAGTAATTAATGCGTTAAATGTTTGGTTTGCATCATTTTTAGATTGACATCCTTAGAGAGAACATTTAAAGGTACGAGTGTATACAAATACACTGGCTCTGCAAAATAGTCTCAGGAAGGAACTTGTTTTGGTGGAACATTTGCACCCCGCAAAAGAAAACACCACGTACAATATTAAATTAAGTTATTAAGTTATTAATTAAACTGTTGACACAATACAGTAACGTGAGCTGTTTAAATGAGCTGATACATGGTTAAACCTCATTAGCTCTTACCAGTGTATCTCTGTGTGTACTTCGTCCACAGCAATCCCACCAATCAGTCCCAAAACCTCCCAGTTAGAGAGGAAATGCCCTAAACATATTCTTTATAAATCTTAACAATCATTCCCTGAAAGAACCAAGCAGGCCTGCCTTGTTGCACCATCCAAATCTTCTTCAAAACTTGGTATTTTAGCTAGCTCAAAGTTTGTTGTTTCTTTGTAAGGGAACAGAGTTTGAGAACAGCAACACACGGCTGGAAGGTGAGGGACATCCGGCGCGATTTCGGGCATTTATCCTGGAAATGTACTTCTGTTGTTCCAGACTAGTGCAGCTTTAACAAAAATAAATACAACAGAAGGAAATCTGTATCATAGTTGAAGTCACAAGTCTTACACTGCCAGTGGAAATGAGACTAAGAATCTACAGCCATGCTAGCGTACTGCTTTGAGCAAAATGCTAACCGTGCTAACGTGGTCACAATAACAACAATAACATGCTGAATTTAAGCAGGTATAATGTTTATCATGTTCACAATCATAGTTCAGTGTGTTAGCTTGCTTACATTTGCAAATTAGCAATAAACACAAAATAAAGCTGGGGATGATGGGTATGCTTTCAGTTCTGCAGGTGTTAAATCATAAATCATAAAGTATTGGACAAAGAGAATTTTGACCTGCAGGTGGCGCCAGAGGAAAAATCAGGCAGTCACTAAAGTCAGTTAGATGTATCCTCTTGAGAACATGTACAGGAACATCTGTACAAAAATTCACAGCCATCCATCCAATAGTTATACAGATATTTCAGTGGTGGACCGACCAACTGACATAGTGATCCCTAAAGTCATACAGCTAGCCAACTCTGATGTTGGGTGATAAGGCCTCACTTGGCAATCAGCCTTCCTGTTCATCCCAAAGCTGTTGGATGGGGGTGAGGTCAGAGGAGACCAGTCAAGATAGATAGATAGATAGATAGATATACTGTATAGATAGCCTTTATTGTCATTGTACATGGTAAGATACTGTTGTGGAATTTCCTTCTTATGAGCTCATGCTATGTAAGTTGAGTAAGTGGTACCAGAGATCTCATTCAGCTCAGTGTCCAATTGTCTTAATAACCTGTCTCAGGCAGAGGAATACTTCAACTTTGTGTCTCCATAGATGACAAGAGATGTAGCAGCTCTATGATAAGACAGTGCTGCTCACCCCGCCAAGGCCATAGAGAAACTAAACACATGACCCATTTTGTCTGTGCTGAGATATTTGGGCGCCAGTAATTGAAGGTTTAGCTAAACTTAACGCCTCC